>NW_007231465.1:9923-63302 GCF_000164805.1 Carlito syrichta | reverse complement strand
TGTTTATTTTTATTCCACTGTGGTCCGAGAAGGTGCATGGTAGAATTTTGGTCCTTTTTTTGTTTTTTTTTTTTTGAGTTGGAATCTTACTCTGTCGCCCAGACTTTAGTGCAGTGTCTACTCCTGGCCACCGCAGACTCGACCTGCTGAGCTCCAGCGATCCTTCTGCCTCTGCCTTCTGAGCAGCTGGAATTACAGGCATGTGCTACCATGCCCGGCTGATTTTTTGATTTATTGTAGAGATGAGGTCTTGCTGCCCAGGCAGGTCTCAAACCCGTGGGCTCAGGCAATCCACTTACCTCAGCCTCCCAAAGATGTGGGATTACAGGCTGACCACCAAGCCTGGCTGAATTTCAGTCCTTTTAAATTAGCTTATGCTTGATTTATGGCCAATTATGTGGTCGATCTTAGTATATGTTCCATGAGGTGATGAGTAGAATATGTATTCTGTGGTCTTTGGATGGAGTGTTCTGTAGGTATCAATGAAGTCCATTTGGTCCAGCGTCACATTGAGGTTCTGGATCTCCTTGCTGATTTTTTGTCCTGATGATCTGTCTAGAGTTGTGAGTGGAGTATAAAAGTCCCCAGTTATGATGGTGTTAGATTCAATATCTTTCTTTAGTTTTCCTAGAAGTTGCTTTATGAAAGTTGGCGCACTTATGTTGGGTGCATATATGTTTAGGATAGACATAGATATTTCTTGTTGATAGAGTGAGCCTTTTATCATTATGTAGTGGCCCTCTGTATCTTTTTTTAATTTTTGATAGCTTAACTGGTATTTTGTCTGAAATTCGGATTGCAACTCCTCCTTTTTTGTGTGTTCCTTTTGCCTGAAAATTTGTTTCCCATTCTCTTATTTTGAGTCTGTGTATGTCCTTTCTAGTGCGATTGGCCTCTTGAAGGCAGTATATTGTTGCCTGGTGACATTTTATCCAATTTGCCATGCTATGTCTTTTCACTGGTGCATTTAGTCCATTCGCATTCAGGCTAATTATTGAAATGTGAGAATTCATCCCTATCCTAAAGTTCTTAAAGAGTTATTGTTCTTCCACTTGGTTTTTTTTGTCTTTCTTTCGTTTTTGGGGTTGGTTCATGTATACTTTATTCTTTTTCCCTTACTGTTCTGAAGAATGTTGTTCTTTTTTCCTTTTCTTCTGTGTTCAGGACTTTCTTAAGTGTTTCATGTAGAGGTTTGGTGGCAGCATAAGTTCTTAGGGATTGGATATCTGGGAAAGATTTCAATTCTCCCTCACTGGTGAAGCTTAGTTTGGCCAGGTAGGTTATTCTTGGTTGAAATTGTTTATCTTTTAGGACTTGAAGATAGGGCTCCAAGCTCTCCTAGCCTGCAGGGCTTCTGTAGATAAATCTGCTGCTATTCTAATTGGTCTTCCATGGTAGGTGATCTGGCCTTTTTCTCTCGCTGCCTTTAGAATTTTTTCTTTTATGCCTACTTTGTTTAGGCAAATGATTATGTGTCTAGGAATTGGTCTTCTCATTTGTTGTTTTGCAGGGGTTCTCAGAATCTCTTGTGTTTGAATTTTGCATCACTGATTAGATAAGGGAAGTTTTCTTGAATGATCTCATGGAAAGTTTGTTCCAGTGTGGTCTCTGTCTCTCTTTCTGCCTCAGGAAGACCAATTACTCTTAGGTTTGGTCTCTTGAAGTAATCACTCATCTCTTGAAGGTTTTGTTCTGTCTTTTTGAGCTTATTTTCTGTGTTTTTAAGAGTTTGGTTTAGTTTTATATTTTGGTTCTCAAGCTCTGAGATTCTTTCTTCTGTTTGGATAATTATGCTTTCCATGCTTATCAGTTTGTTATTTATTTCATTCACAGTATTCTTTATTACGGTTATCTCAGATATCAGCTCCTTCCTAATTTCTTCTTGTGTCTCCTCAATTCTTTTTAATCTCTCCATTAATGTCTTGATATCCAGGTTTGTAGTTTGAGAGCCTTCATTCTGGGGGCTCTACATTGTTTGCATTCTGAAGTCAGTTTTCTCGGTGTCTGCCCTCCCAGGGGTCTGGGAGGGACCCATACTCTTCTTTTGGTTTTTCTTCATTTGTGTAGATTTTTCTCTTTCTTCTCCTTTCCCTCCCCTTCTTTAATTCTGTTTTTGAGTGAAGGTAGGGTTGCTTTTGTTTCACTTCTGCACTATCCTGTTCTTCCTTATGAGCATCTTCTGGCTTTATTCACTTTTGAGGTTGGAGTTTGGGCTGTGCACTGTACTTTTTGCAGTTTTGAGGTTAGTTGAGGGGGAAGCTGTGGTTCAGAATGTATATGCTGATTCTAGCACCCACAAGCAGGTGTATGAGCACACTGGAACATATTACCCTCTACCTTACAATCTATCTGTGCAGTAGTATGTGGGCTTGGTCCCTAGATTAAAAAGGGGGTATAAAAGAGGAAAATAATGGAGGAGGGGGTGGTCAATAGGAAGTTATAAAGAGAAGAGCGAGAGGAAAAACAGACATATATACCAACTATCAGATGAGAAAGAGACACAAGGCTGGAGAGAAGTGAAGAAAGACACATAAGAAAGATTTGCTAAAGAATATTGATAGCTACACAGAGATAGACCAATAAAATCATGAGGCAGTGTAAGTCAGAAGGCAAACAACAAAGGTGATCAAAACAAACAGTCAAAATGATAAAATCATAAGTCAAAATAAGAGATCAGACTAAAGTCACTTCAGCTCTGCTCTCCACCCTCTCCTCTTTGTTTTTCATTGCAGGCAGCTAGATTTATTCACAGTTTGTGTTTGGCTGCCTGGGAGTTGCTTTTGTCTGATTCAGTGTAGGGGTGGGGCTTTGTCTCCTGTTTAGTGACGTTAACTTAGGAACCGAGGTGGGGGTTGTTGATAGGTGGGCAGGACAATGGAAATCTCTGCCTGGAGAAAGGCAGAGGCAGATTCCCTTTCATAGATCCGTTTCTCTCTGCTTGTCTGGGTCCCCAAGCTTGGGGTCACACGCTGAGTGCCTCAGGCAGGGTGGGCCTGGAACTCCAGAGCTCCAAAGCTCCAACAGGCAGGTGGTAAGCAGCAAGAATGGCCCTGGGCACCCCACAGGATACTTCAACCAGGAATGGGACTGGTGTCTTTGAGGGTCGTGCACCCAGAGCCTCCCTGAGTGACTGGTGACTTGGTGCTGGGTGCTGGGCAAGAGACGATGTAACCAGGGAGGGATCTAAGACCTGAGACTCCCACACAGGCGAGAGTCACATATGGTGGAAGAGCTGCAGCAGGGGTGCACAGTATCCGGCCCTGCGTGGGACCGAAGGTCCCCGGACCTTGGACCAGCACAGCTAGTGGTGGGCTGGGGGATGGGGGAAGAAAAGTAAGGGTCTTTTTGGGAACTCAAGTTTGGTGAATCTCACAAGTTCACCTATGCCATCACCATCTTACTGGAACTCCCGCTCTACAATTTTTTTCCTCAGTGTTTTGTAGTTCTTCTTGTAGAGATGTTTTACATTCTTGGTTAAATATATTCCTAGGTATTTTAATTTTGCTTACTATTGTAAATGGTGTAGAGTTTGTGATTTGATTCTCAATTTTTTTGAATTGGTGTATAGTAATGTGATTTGTGTTTGTTGTTTTTGTAATCTGAGACTGTACTGACTTCATTTCTCAAGTTCAGGACTCTTTTGAAATATTCTTTAGGATTTCCTAGGTAAAAAAATCAACAGAGATAGTTTGATTTCTTCTTTCCAATTTGGATAACTTTTATTTCTTTCACTTGTCTAATGCTCTGCTAGGACATCTAGTAGTATGTTGACAAGGATTGGTGAAAGTGGGCATCCTTTCTTACTTTGTTTTGGTTCTGATGGAAAATGCTCTCAACTTTTCCCCTTTCAGTATGATTTTGGCTGTAGATTAGTTCTATGTAGCTTTTTTTTTTTGAGGTGGAGTCTCACTCTGTCACCCAGACTGGAGTGCAGTGGCCATTCCCGGCCACTGCAGCCTCGACCTGCTGGGCTCTGGTGATTCTTTTGCCTCAGCTTTCTGAGTAGCTGGAATTACAGGCATGCGCTTCCATGCCTGATTGTTTTTTTTATTTATTGTAGAGATGAGGTCTTGCCAAATTGCCCAGGTGGGTCTCGAACCCGTGGCCTCGGGCAGTCCAATCACCTCAGCTCCCAAAGCACGCGAGTACAGGCTGAGCCACTGAGCCCGGCTTATGTAGCTTTTTAAAATTTTGAGCTGTGTTCCTTCTATGC
This sequence comes from Carlito syrichta, assembly GCF_000164805.1. Lineage (NCBI taxonomy): Eukaryota > Metazoa > Chordata > Mammalia > Primates > Tarsiidae > Carlito > Carlito syrichta. The sequence continues at coordinate 59,089 of NW_007231465.1, read as the reverse complement.
CAGTTATGCCAATGGTTTTTATTAAGAAGGAATGCTGGATTTTATCAAATGTTTCTTTTGCATCTATTAAAGTAATCATATGATTTATGTTTTAATTGTATTTATGAGGTGAATCACATTTTTTGATGTGCATATGTTGAACCTTCTTTGCATCCCAGGGATAAAATTCAGTTAATCATTGTAGATTATTTTTTGCATGTGCTGTTGGATTTGGCTAGTTAGTATTTTGTTAAGAAGTTTGCATCTTTGTTCAAAAGCTTTGTTGGTCTGTGGTACTCTTTTATTGTTGTTGTCTATTTTCTGATTTTGGTATTAGGGCAATATTGCCATCATGGGATGAGTTAGGGAGAATTCCCTACTGTTCAATCTCATGAAATATCCTAAGTAGGATTGGTACCAGATCTTCCCTGAAAGTGTGGTAGAATTCACTAGTTAATCTGTCAGATCTAGGGGACACTTTTTCGTTGAGAGATTTTTAATTACAGATTCAACTTCACTACTCATCCTTGATCTTTCAGGGATTTTATTTCTTCTTGATTCAAGGTTGTTGTTTTGCATGCTCCCAAGAATTTTTCCACTTCCTTTAGATAGTGTAGTTTGTTTACATGATAATCTCAGATGTAATATTTTCATTTCCATTACTGACTGAGTTAATTTGAATCTTCTTTCCTCTTCTTGGCTTAATGAATCTAGCTAGGGTTCTGTTAATTTTGTTTATCTTTTCAAAAAACCAATTTTTGTTTTATTTACTCTTTGTATTGTTTTGTTTCAGTTTCATTTAATTCTGCACTAAATTTTGTTATATTTTCCTTCTAATATCTGTGGGTTGCGTGATTCATGTTTTTCTATTTCCGTGTAGGGTGATGTTAGCTTGTCAACATGTGACCCTCAGTTTTTCCATGGTAGGCCTTAAGCACTATTGTGTGTTGCAGAAGTTTGATAACTTAGGTTGCTGTCGACATTCACTTACAAAAATTTTTTGAAATTTCATTTTGATTTTATAGTTGACTCAAAGATCAGTCAGCAGCAGGTTGTTTGCTTTTCATGTATTTGTTTGGTTTTTAGAGTTCCTCTTGACTTTGATTTCTGGTTTTCTTCTACTATAGTCTGAGGTGCTTGATATAATTTTGAATTTTTTGATTATTGAGACTTGAGTGATGTCCTATGATCTAACTTGGAGAATGTTCCATGTGCTGATGAGAAAAATGCATATTCTATATTTTTGTGGTATAAAATTGTGTAGATGTCAGATCTACTTGATCTGGAGTTCACTTTAACTGCAGTGTTTCTTTGTTGACTTTTGCCTTGATGAGTTTTCTGTTGCATCAGTGAAGTGCTGAAATCTCCATTATTGTATTGCTATCTCTCTTGTTTCTTAGGTCTAATAAAATATGTTCTATAATTCTGTAAGCTCTAGTGGTTAATTCGAAAACCTTTTCTTCCCATTCCAAAATTCTTTCTTTCTTTCTTTCTTTTTTTTTTTTGAGTTGAAGTCTTACTCTGTTAGGCTAGAGTGTGGTAATATGCTGACAGCCACCGCAGTCTTGACCTGCTGGGCTCAGGCAATCCTTCCACCTCAGCCTTCCAAGTAGCTGGGACCACAGGTGTGTGCCACCATGCCCAGCTAATATTTTGATTTATTGTAGAGATGAGGTCTTGCCCAGGCTGGTCTCGAACCTTTGGGCTCAGACAATCCTCTCATCTCGGCCTCCCAAAGTGCTGGGATCATAGGCATGAGCCACCACTCCTGGCCCCCCAAATTCTTATATCTGTTGGCTATTTTTATCCCTTTTTTGGACAAATATCTATACAGGTCTTCAGTTCATTTTTTATTAGGCTATGAAGGATCTATTGTTGTTGTTGAGTTGTAGTTGTACATTATATGTTTTGGGATTAACACCTTATCAGTTATATGGCTTGTAAATGTTTTGTCTCATGCTGAGCACATTGACTACTCCGATTTTTTGTTTGTTTTTCTTGTTATTTGATTTTTTGTTTATTTACTTTATTAATTCAACCCATAATATCAAACTGTTTTAGTTGGACAAGTGATTGATATGGTATATTAAATGTGTTGATTAACTGTTATATGTTAAAACTACCAATAACCAAATAATATGCCTACAAGGGACATATGTACTAACTTCTGTGATTGTCTTTGATGCATGTACTGATGACTCAAGTGCACAAAGAGAAGTTTTAGAGTAGTCAGACCTGCTTTTTTTTTCCTGGTCCTACTATGTTCTATCTGAGTGAGATAAAAGATACTTTCTTGAAAACGATGGAGTTTTGATATTAAAGGCATGTTGTGAGTCTCTGCTGAAATGTGATGTGTAAAAACAATTTCTGAAATTTGGCATATATAGGTAATATTCACATTTTATGTTCTGACAGAAAATAAATTTTTATGTGAAGATCCTCTGACAAGACCCTGATGTGACTGATGAAGGAATGTTGTGCTAACTGCTATGTATCCAACCTTCTTTTAGCTAAAAGAGGCGATCTATTCAATTGATTGTGGGGCTTAGGATATCATTTTTGGTTTACTCTAAGTGGCCATCTCTGACACTCTGATTTCACACAGAGACATCAGGGCTTACATGTGAAGTCATAAAGGTCATGGATCAACCCTCATTCATGTTATTTCTTTCTCCACAGTTGAGTCAAAGAACAAAGGCATGTGAGCAGAGGCAGCTTAACAAGAACAAAGTTTTTGCATACATCCTATCTGGGAAAAGATAAGGGGCCATTAAGTTAAATCTGTAAGAGGAAGAGGAGCACCTTTAACTGCAGTGACCATTCTCCCAGTCTCAAGACAAGAAAGGTCTGGCCCAGAGCTTGAGTCATCCAGGTTAACAGTAAAGCCAGGGAGGGCCTGGCTTATGATATGCGTATATCTCTTCTACTCTCTGTGGTGGAGGGTCTCAGATACAGTGTCTTCTAACTGAAGGGTCTGCCCCAAGGTCTCCCATACACACACACACACACACACACACACACACACACACACACACACACACCTACAGTCATACACAAACACATACGTAACACTTGAGGTTTTGGGCCTTCAACTTATGAAATGAGAGCAGGTTAAGTATACCCTAAAGGGACTGAGTACCTTTCTCGTGGATCAGTGTTTTGCCTTGGAGACTGTATGTTGATAGAGACTTTCTCATTACTGAATGAGATCCTTGAGAAGGGTGATCCATGAAATGGTGGCTCCAGAAGCTCTTAGCAAGGGTGTGAGTATGTCCCAGTGGCTGCTTTTCATCTTTATATCACAGACACAGTTGACCAGGAGTCACCAATTACAAATATTTCATCTTCAATGATGGCTACTCTAAAGACACAAGGAACAACTTGGCTGGGTGGTTACTGGTGTTTTGATTTGTAGAGGGCTTCCTACACATTCACAGTGCTGTTTTCCATTGCACCATCCATGTGTAGCAATGGGGTCTCAGGTGCTCTGAGTGAATGGGGGAGCCATTCCTGGTTACAGAGGGAGACTGGAAGCTGGCAGCTTTGAAAGGAGGTGTGGTATTGATGGTTCTGGAGTCAAAGATTGGCTTAGGTAATGATGTGGCAGAGGTGCTGCTCAAGAAGTGGAGGTCACTGGAGGAGACATGATTGAAAGTCTTGCCAAAACAGGGAACTGAAGAGACAGGGTCCCTGCTGCTGCTTATCGGGAGTCCTAAATTTGTGTTAAGGGTGGTTTTCCAGCCAAAGGCATGGCTAAAAGTTGGAGTGGGACTGGAGAAAATTAATGTAAGTAGGCAGATGCAGACTGGAGATTTTTCAATGTGCCAATGCACTGCACACTAATTTGGATTGGGAAAAATGGGAGCACACTCACCCTGTAGCTGGATGGCTGTAAAAATCACAGCCTTAAAAAGAGGAATACTGCAAAAATCTAAGAGAAGCTGTCAAAGACCTCCTTGCACTGATGAAGAACTTTGGCAAAGTCTCAAGGTGCAAAATAAATGTGCAAAAGACAGTCACATTCTTATATGTCAACAACAAACAGACAGAAAAATTAAATACCTCGGCATCTTCTTAACCTGTGAAGTGAAAGACCTATACAATGACAACTACAAAACACTGCTCAAATAAATTCAAGAAGATGCAAATAAATGGGAAAATATTCCATGCTCATGATAGGAAGAATCAACATTGTTAAGATATCCATGCTACCAAAGGCAATCTACAGATTCAATGCAATACCTATTAACATGATTCTTCTCAGACCTGGAGACGGCAAAACAGAAATTTGTATGGAAACATAAATGAGCACGAATAGCCAAGACAATCCTTAGCAAACAAAACAAAGCAGGATGTATCACACTTCCAGATTTTAAACTTTACCATAAGACTATAATAATCAAAACAGCCTGGTATTTGTACAATAGGCATATAGACCAATGGAACAAGCTAGAGATTCTGGAAGTAAAACTTTAATTTCTCAACCAACTCATCTTCAACAAAACCTCCACCAACAACCACTGGGGAGAGGAAAACCTATTCAGTAAACAGTGCTGGGAAAACTGGCTGACAACATGCAGAAGACTGAGACAGGACCCCTACCTGTCACCATACACAAAAATCAACTCTAAATGGATCAAAGACCCAAAAATAAAACCTCAAACTATAAGAATCTTAGTAAATGCAGGAGACATCCTTATGGGAATTGGAGTAACCAACCAATTCCTGATCAAAACCCCAGATGTCTACGCCATAGGAGATATGATAGACAAGTGGGACCTCATTAAACTGAAAAGCTTCTGCAAAGCAGAAGAAGCCACCAAGAGAGCAGGGAGAAAGCCCACAGAATGGAAAAAATATTTGCCAACTGTATATCTGACATCTAGGATCTACAAGGAACTCAAACATGCCAAAAGGAAAACAAACAAATAAACAAACAGCCCCACTGAAAAGTGGGCAAGAGACATGAATAGATACTTCTCAAAAGAAGACATATGAGTAGCCAACAGACACTTGAAAAAATGTTCAACCTCACTAATCATCAGAGAAGTGCAAACCAAAACCACATTGAGATGCCACCTAACCCTAGTAAAAATGGCCATTATTAATAAAACAAACAAAAATAACAGATGCTGGCAAGGATGTGGAGAAAAGGGAATGCCTCTACATTGCTGGTAAGAATGCAAAGTAGTTCAACCTCTATGTAAAACAGTGGGGCAATTTCTACAAGAACTAGAAATTGACCTTCCATATCACTCAATAATCCTCCTACTGGGATTATACCCAGAGGAACTCAAATCATTCTACCGAAAAGATACCTGCACATGCATGTTTATTCACAATAGCAAAAACATGAAACCAGCTGCTGCCCATCGAAACTGAACAAGATAAAAAAAAATGTAGTACATAAACATGACAGAATGAATATTATGCAGCCATAAAGAATGACAAACATATAGACATCGGAGCAACTTCGATGGATTTAGAATCTGTAATACTCAGTGATCTATCACAGAAAAAAGAACTGAGTTCCACATCTTCTCACTCACAAGCAGCATCTGAATATTTACCATAATACTATAAGAAAGGAATTGGCAGTGGTGGGGTGCTGCCAGTGGAGGGAGGGGTGGACACATAACATCAATAAGGGCACCTAATCTCAAACCAGGTGAAATGGGGACCAAAGGGAGGCCCAAACTTTACCTGTACAATGACCACTTTTATACCTATTTCTGAATTGTACCCCACATATTTAAAATAGAAAATAAAAATATTAAAACAAAATAAAATTTAAAAAAGGAGTACTGTCAATGTAAATGACTCCAGGGTGTGAAGTGGGTTGCGAGGTCAAGTGAACAGATGTGTTAGCTGAGATGCTAGAAATGGCTCCTGTGGATTTGATAGGCTTCCAGGGGTAACAGGGGTCATGTCAGAATAAATTGGACAAAAAGTGAGGAAGGGCAAAGAAGAATATGAATCCTCACACATGGATGACTGGAAATTTGCAGGAGTGACACCTGGAGGGGAAGGGTAGGGGCTAGGAGTAGAGAGACAGGCAGGACAGGAGAGCTGGCAGCCAGATGGGCCAAGTCTGTGGTGCTGGGAGGAGCTGAGATCTGCAAAGGGCAAGTGACCGGAGGCAGGGAGTCTGTGGTCCTTCCAGAAGGGGAGGAAATAAAAAGAGACAAATTGGGTGGCACTGCCAATCACAGTGATTTCTGTTTTATCCTCCAAAGCCTCCATCTTATCCTCCATGATTTTGCTATTTCTGTTACACCGAATGTTCTTCCCTAAAGAGCCTAGATCTTTCTGAATAGCCGTGCAGGGGCATTGGGCTTGTGGGAGCAGCTCACCTCTATCCCAGGACAGTTGCAGTGGAGGTGGTAGCAGCAGTAGCAGTGGAATAGACTTTGTCCTTGGCAGGGCCTGTGGATAGCAGTTCTGCTTGGGGATAGTTCATGGTGGGATATCTGATGGCTTGATGCCCTGTATCTCCTTCTCCATCATCAGCAACATCAGCAAGCCTGGAGAGCTGGACATTTTCTTGGTGGACCACTCCAGCTGCAAGGAGAAGCCTGGGGGTGGGTCCAGGAGCATGGTTGCATCTGTCCCAACAGGTGGGACTTCCCCAGAAATGCTGTGTGCACTGGATCTGTATATTCTTCCCAGAAAGAGCTCATTGAAGACGCCTTGAATTTCACAAGTTATTTTTTGAGTATGAGCAAGGGAGACTTCCCTCCAGAAACTCAGGACCAGGACCCAAGAAAGAAAGTTCTCCCTGGGTCTCTAGGATGTCAAGGACACTTCCTCTTTGCCAGGGTTGATCCTTTCTTGACCTGCTCTTTGGTCTCCACCTGATCTTCCTCTTTCATCAGTTTTTGGACTCTTCTTGGACCCTCCCCTTGATCTCCTTGGGAAACCTGGATGGCATGAGTTTCCTGGGACTGTTGACCTGCTTGAGGGGGGTGGGGAGGGGCGGAAGGGGCGGGGAGGGAAGACAGGAGGCTATACTTGTGGCAGACAGCGCCGGTTTCTTCTTCGGGGCTTGATCCCTGGATTCAGGCGGTAGGGTCCCCAGAGAGGAGCCCATGACCTGTGGGAAAGGGCACCACTCCTTCTAGGTGGTGGAGGTCCACAACTCAGATGTGGGTTGAGCAGCCTGTAAGCAGGACCAGTGGTAGGGTAGGCGCAAGTGCCGCTGGGTGGCTCCAGCCAGAGGAGGGATCCTGGCAGAACTTGGGATCTGCTGGGAGCCAGCTCCCAGTGCGCTGCCTGCGGGACCCGAAAACCAACTGAGTAAGAAAATTTCTCATTGAGAGCTGCTAGTGTGGCCTGCGATCGCGAGAAAGAGTAAGCCACCAAGACAAATCTCCTTAACAACCAATTCACTCCTCTCAGCCAGGCACACACTGGCCAGCCCTGCGCCTGTAACATCTCAGTGTTACCTTGACGTCTCAGTGGGGCTCGTGACCGTGACTGAGCGTGCCAGGGAGGGCGCGTGGACCTAGCCGAGCACCAAGAGGAGGCGACAGTGGGTGCCAACCGCTGGCGCAGGAGAATTTTCTAGCCCTGGGTTCTTCCTGCTGCTGCTTGCAGGTAACAGGCACCAGGCGGGCCACGCTGTGGGGACTGCCTGGTTTGAGCACTCAGTGGCTGCGTGTCTTGGCCCTGTGCTACGGGCCACAGTGGTGGAGCCTGCTGAAAGTTCAGCCCAGGACAACCCAGGTTCTGCCAGGCTCCTCCAGGACCTCTCCCATCTCCAGTGCCACCCTGGTCCAAGGGTCACGAGCCCAGCTGCAGAGTGTACAGAGGGCACGCGGTTTTCGGACCTGACTGGACGCTGCCCCCCATGGTTTCTTTTCCCAGTTGGCAGGATCTCTTCGTTTCTTTTTGCAAATTGGGTAAAATCACTTAAGCTTCAGCGCTCCTCGGGTGGTCTATGTGGTGGTGGTGCAGCCAGGCTTTAAACCCTGGCTGTGTGATTCCAGAGTATGTGCTCTGGCCTGTGGGCCTCCTAATCACGTACACATCAAGTGTTACCATGTATTATTTTCTGTCGTCCTTCATGTACTTTGTGCCATGGCATATCTATGATGAGCATGTGCACACCTGAGAGGAGGTCTTTACTTCAACTCCTAAATTGCCCATGGTCGGCTCTGGGCTCCAGTCTTCTCAGAAAATATAGACCAGGAACCCCTCATTGTCACCATAGCATCACAGCACATTGCTCTTCTCATTAAACTTTGCAGACCAGGGTTTTTGTTTTTGTTTGTTTTATTTTTTTATTTCTTGGTCCTACTTTTAAGAGTATAAATACATAAGATCATATTATAGATCAATTTTAGTCTATCCTAAAAGAAATTTACTGGTAGGTTATTTTATATGGATTAGAAGCCAGTTTTTTTGGACTTGTTGGACAATGTCTAGAAAGCCAATGCTTCCTGTAAAGAAAGTTAATAGTGGAGCAATGTACTGGATGAAAATATGGTCAGCACAACATGGCATTGTCACATGGAAAACCTAGAGTCAGAAACCAGGAGTCAGATATCAGTATGAATATTGTTCTGTTTTTTTTCTTTGAAAAATCTATTTAAAACTTACATTGAGATAATTAACAAACTACACAATTGTTTTTAGCCTTCTTTAACAGTATGTCAGATAAAATCTGGTCTTTCATCCACAACAAGGCTGAAGTTGTTAAGACACAAAACAGTTTTGTTCAGACCCCAATTCTGTTTGAAAAGAGGAGAAATGTTATAAGCCCTTTCTAATCTATCCAGCAGCAGAAATGGTTTAAAGTATTGACATTTAATGATAGTGCCTTGTTATAATTTGAGGAGGGTTTGGGAAAGGGGACTTTTCATCAGTAAGGGTACCTGATCTTAAACCGGGCAAAGTGGGAACCAAGGTGAGGCCTGAGCTTCACCTGTACAATGACCATTTAGATACCTAATCCTGAATTGTACCTCTCATCTTTAAAATAAAAATATAAAAAATAAAAAAAGAATAATCTCTTGATTTTGTTTGTTGGAAAAAAGTAGCAAGCCAGAACAAGTGTTGGATCCAGATTTTTTATAGATGCTCTGAAAACCCATGATCACGTGTGAGACTTTTTAAAACCATAAATTATATCATATCATTCCTTGAGCAATCAATCACTAAGCCTTTTGGATATGGTATTTCTAGTGGGGAAATTCTACTTATCCCATGTTGTTAAATTCAGTAATTAACATGAAAATGCTTAATTGCTATAATAATGTTTTGTGTTATTTTGTTATTATTTTCTTGTTGCTATATCCTTTTTTATGATATTGTTTATGTTAGTGCCTTTTGCTTTACTGTTTTGCAAACCAGACTATTATTCAATAACTCACTGGAAATGAATGGCCTTGTTTGTGTAGCTTGGGAATGAAGTCATAGATATTTCTCAACACCAACATCTATCACTTTACAACATATTCAGCAACTAATTCTCTCATATTTTCCTCCTTTTAATTTTGTTGAGAACCTACCTTTAGAGGCTTGGCTTCATATTATTGCAAATAATTTCCAAATTCCAAAGATTGTTGACTTTGTGGTCCATATACCGTTTCTGTACTTCCTTCTCTTCCTCATTATCCCATTCTTTCTCTTCCTCCTCCTGCTTTTTCTTTCCTATTCTTCTTTTTCAAGACCCTTTCATCATATAAGAATCATTCTTAGCTCACAGGTCATTTAAAATGACCTGTGAGCCTCTCTTTGCCAATCCCTGATCTAACGGCTTTGAATAAATCAATTCTTTGATCAATTATTTGTCTTCCCAGTCTTGTCCTTACTCTTCTGGAGTCTTTACCAACATGACATTTAGAGATCTTCTCCCCAAACATAAGTCAGATGATGTCATTCAAACCTCTTCAGTGATTATGCTAAGTGAAAGCCAAAGGCCTCAAAATGCCTCCAGAGCCCAAGAATCTGAGCCCTTCATTTTCATCCTGATTTCATTGTCTTCTCCTCTCCACGCTAAAGCCCTCTCTTCCCCAATACATTATTTCTCTTCCCTGCATACTTTGTGGATGTTCTTGCCTTGTGGCCTTCCCGTATTATTATTCCCTCTGGCTGGAACACTCATTCCCCAATATGCACATTGTTGTTTTCTAGAACTCTTCGTGTTTCTTTTTGAAGTTCACCTTCAGTATAATTACCAAGTTCAACCTCTTCCCACCAACTAACACACTTCATCCCCTTTTCTGCATTCCATGTCTTTGTAGTACTTATCCTACATACCATTTAACTTACCCATTTATTTAACTTTTATTTGTATGTTTATACTTGTGTTTATATATTTACTAATCTTTGTTCACCTCTGTCCCCTACCTAGAGGATAAGGATATTTTCTTTATTGGTCACTGCTATATTCCCTGAACATACCCAAAAATAATGTCCAAGAACAGTACCTGGCATTTCATAGGGGATCAATAAGTTGTATTGAATGGAAAAAAACCCCATATGAATCTGAATGCCATGCCTACTATTTGCTGTTGGTGTACCTAGACAGGTTATCTATATCCTGTAAACCTCCCAAGTTACTCTCTTGGGAGGTAGACTTAGAATAATTCTCATCTTAAAAACTCATTAGAAGAATCAAAGGGAATATAAGGTGATATGCAAAAAGTAGTTGTTATTTTTATTTATTTATTTATTTTTGAGTTAGAGTCTCACTCTGTCACCAGACTGGAGTGCAGGGGCATGTTCCCAGTCAGCACTGCATGCTAGGCTCCAGCAATTGTTCTGCCTCAAACTTCCAAGTAGCCAGAACTATAGGCACGTACTACCATGCCTGGCTAATTTTTTTTTTTTTTTAATTTATTGTAGAGACGAGATCTCGCCAAGTTGCCTGGGTGGGTTTTGAACCTGCAGGTTCAGGCAATCAACTCATCTTGATCTCCCAAAGTGCTGGGATTACAGGCTGAGCCACCGAGCCTAGCCCTAAAAGTATATGTTATTATCTTCAGCTTGAACTAAGCAGAAAACCAGTTTTGGAAATGTGTAAAAAAGAGAGTAACTTGATCACATTTAGAACCAAAAGTAATTCAGTCCTTGTATAAAGAGAACACACCATGAACACCCAGGGATATAGGACATATGAATCACAAAGACATAAATTTAGAAGGAAGTTGTATTATTAAATTTATTTGCTAGAGTGAGCCAAGATGTTGATGTTATCAGGAGAGTGCATTTCATCAGAGATGAGCAGAACTTGGTGCATTATAATCACAAAACATTCCAGGTGGTAGAGATTTCAGAATTCTCAGGGTTCAAAAAAGGCAAAAGCAACAATACCCACTATATGAAGCAGAGGAAATGGAAATAAGTAGAACCAGGCACAGTACCTTGCACCTGTCATCTAGCACTTTGGGAAGCCAAGCCGAGTGGATTGCTGGAGGTGTGCAGTTCAAGACCATGCTATGCAACAAAGTGAGACTCCATCTCTACAAAACAGAAAAATTAGCCAGGCAGTCGGTGGATATCTACAGTTCCGACTACTTGAGAGGTTGAGGCAGAAGGATGACTTGAGCCCAGGAGTTTGAGGCTATAGTGAGTTGTGATTATGTCATTGAACTCCAACCTGGAAGCAAAGTGAAATTTTGTCTCAAAAAGATAGGAAGCAAGGACAGAAGGAAGGAAGATGAATGATAAAAAACACATGTAATGGTGGTGGGGTCAGTTCCTCAAGAAGAGTACTAATCCTAAAAGTACTTGCACTAAACAACAATACGTAATAACAAAAAGTGATAGAACTGAAAGGAGATTGAGATACCCACAGTTACTGTGTCAAACTTCATTACTCCTCTTTCTGTAACTGATGGAACATGTTGGGCAACAACATAGCTAAGTACATAGAATACTTGAAAAACACTATCAATAAAGTTGATCTAATTTAGACAATAGCCTGTCCAATAATAGCCTTTTTACACACCTTTAAAGTCAACATGAAACATTTGCCAGTCCATAAAGCAAATGTAAATACACATTATAGTATTAAAATCACACAGGTTATATTTTCTGACTGCCATGTATTAAGCAAAAAATCAATAATCAAAAAAATCTTAAACTTCCAATTATTTGAAATTGAGCAACATATTTCTAAATAAGCCACATGTCCACAAGAGATCACAACAAATTTCAGAAATATTTGGAATTGAACAAATTGAAACACAAGTCACAAATTCTGGGAGATAAAGCTCAGTTTTTAGACTTAAATTCTATATTTAAAAGTTGTATATAAATCTAAGTTTCTGGCTTACGAAACTGGAAAAAATAATGAATTTCATTAAAAAAGAAAGACTGGATATATACTACAATAGAAGAAAATAGAGGCTCTCAAAATTGATCCATCTTTTGAAGAGATTTCAATCTTTGCAACATGCAAAGATTGGAAAAGTTGGACATCTTATGAAGAATGTATCTTGACCGTTAGTCTGCATATAAAAAATATATTACAGACCTAAGTGCAAAACCTAATGCTATAAAGTGTTAAAAAAAAAAGGAAACCTAGGTAATGGAAAGTTTGTTAGGTAATATCTTAAGATGAAAATTTTAAAACACACATTAGTTTTTATAAAAACTAAGATGACTTGATTTCTTAGACACATTAAAAAACAGAAGAGAAAATTAAAATAAAAATCTGTGAATGAAAGGAACTACATTTACATGAAAACAATCTCAATTAAAAAAAAAAGCCCAGTGAACAATTGGCAATGATTTGCATAGATGTTTTACTAAGGAAGAGATATGGGTGCAAGATAAGCACACAAAAGGAAAGATGTTTGACAATATTAGTCATTAGGGAGCTTTATATTATTCATGAAAGTAATAGTACAATAATTTTCATAAAGAATTAAATAAGGAAAACAGGAAACAGGAAAACTCAAATATACAAATTTAGAACATAGAAGCAAAATTTCTAATAAAATACACAGTGCACTGAGTGCAGACATATGTTTAAAAGAATACATTAATTTTCAAGATAGATTAATATGTGAGATGCAGTGATTATTTAACTTTAGAACAAGGATTAAAAATGACAACAGACTTCTCGTCAGAAACTATGCCAACCAAAAGACACAGAAGTGACATCTTTAAAGTACTGAAAACATTCATGCATTTATGACACTGAGAAATTAATGGAAAATACCACAATCCTAGACACAGAAAAATCATTTGTACAAATTCAGTACTGATGACTGATTCTTAATTAAAGCACTAAGCAAACTAAGAATAGAAGGCAAATTACTTGATGTGTTCATGGAAGCTATAAAAGAAATATGGAAATTTAAGTTAACTGTAAAATAATAGGGAAATTCCTTAAAATTCAAGAGTGTGACAAGGATTTCTGTAGTCACTCCTCCTCTTCAACATTGAATAGAATCCTCCAGTCAGCGAAATAAACAATATGACATACAGATAGGGAAAAACTATTAATATCAATAGAAAATATATGAAATTTGCATAAAAATTCAGCAAATATATTGAAAAAACAGAATTGCATATAAAAGTATGATGCATACAAAAACAACATTGAATAAAAGTGCTCAGCCTCACTAATCATCAGAGAAATGCAAACCAAAACCACCTAACCCTAGTAAGAATGGTCATTATTCATAAAACAAACAACAGATGTTGGCAAGGATGTGGAGATAAAGGAATGCCTCTACACTGCTGGTGGGAATGCAAACTAGTGCAACTTCTTTGGAAGACTGTGACGATTTCTGAAAGAACTAGAAATTGACCTTCCATATGACCCAGCAATTTCCCTATTAGGAATATAACCGGAGGAACTCAAGTCATTCTACCATAAAGATACCTGCACATGTATGTTTGTTACAGCTCTATTCACAATAGCAAAAACATGGAACCAACAATACTACTGCCCATAGAAGCTGGATTGGATTGAAAAAATGTGGTACACAATGGAATATTATGCAGCTATAAAGAAGGTCAAACACATGGACTTCGCAGCAACTTGGATGGATTTAGAATCTATTATATTCAGTGATCTATCACAGAGACAAAGAACAGAGTACCATATGTTCTCACTCAGAAGTGGACCTTGAACAATTATCATAATACTGTAAGAAAGGGATTGTCCATAGCAGGAAACTGCCAGGGAAGGAGGAGTGGGATTGGCAGTTGAGGGAAACTGCCAGGGAAGGAGTGGCACACCTCATCAACAAGGGTACCTGCATAATAAACATCAGTACACTTTAACTGAATTGTACCCCACATCTTTAAAATAAAAAATAAAATATAACCAGTTGTGTTTCTATATGCCAGAAACAAATAAAAAGTTCTGCTGAAAATGATATAATTCTGTAAAGCAAAATATTATATAACATTCAGGTCTAACTCTAAGAAAACATGTCTGAGTACACACAAATGCCTTGAGCCATGAGAATTTACTGTAGCACAAATGCAGACAATACAATTTTAATGGTCATACACTTAGGAGAATGAGGCTAGCATTCCGTGCGACATTAACTGTTGCAATAATTCTGTTGATGGTACTCATAGTGTACTGACTCGGTTGTATTGCATTTCTGCAACAATTTCATACTGCTCTTTCCTTCTTTCTTCATCCCATGAAAACTCACTGATGAAGAATTAGATTTGTTTGATTATATCTATTCCAGGGAATGTGCCTATTTTTCAGAGTTTCATAAGTGATATGAATAATAACTATCACTAACATGTAATAAATTTGTACTAGGATCCAGCTGCTTTTTAGATCATCTTATATAAACCTAGCAACAACAATATAAAATAGGTATAACTAGTATCACTCACTCTCTCTTTTTTTTTTTTTTTTACAGTTGGGGCAACTGATGCTTAAAGTCACTAAATAAAGATGCCAAATTCACACATCTAGTGAGTAGCAGAGTATGGGTGAGCCCAAGTCCATGCTCTTAGTCCCTTTGCATGTGCTCCAAATCACTGCCTTTCATTGGTCCAGTCTCGACGAAGTAACATTTCTGTAGAATATAAGTTCCTCTTCTAGTATTTTGTGGTCAGAAAAACAAAATACATACCACAAACCATCACAATATTTTCAGAAGAACTTCCAGTTTCCAATTTGTTTTGAAGGGCCATAAAGATAGCAAATTTTTAGAGTACTGCTCAGGAATAAGTTGTGCTGAGCATAAATGAAACTTTATTTCTATTTTACTATTGAGTGAACCATGCATGTTAACTAGTTCCCAGAGATCAAGAACTCCAGGCCCAGCAAACAAAGAACTCAAGATTGAAGCCATTTTTACATTTTCTGTCAGTGCAGATGAGGTAGCAGAAAGAGGAAACCTCTAGGAAAAGTTAAATTCTCTCATGACTGTTATTTGATTCCGTACATGAAGTAGTTCTTGTAAAAACACCTAAGAAACACTGAGACCCTGAATCCCTAGTAAAGGGAAAGAAAATGAGCTATGAAACAATGCATTAGTGATGAGCTCCACTTCAAAGGGAAGGAATCTTAAAAACATATGGCCAGGTATCATTCAAATGGCACATGCTACTGCCCTCGTATGGTGGAAAGCCTCTATCAGTAAAATGCCACAAAATATAAATAAAAATCACTAAGGCTTAATGTTAATCCAATACCTTCCAGGCACTTCTAAGTGATAAACACTTAAGTAAAAGAAAGACTATGTGTAGGAAGAATTGAACTAAGAATAGAACTGATTCAAAACCAAGTAGAGCCGTATCTTTAAAATACTGCAACTATAGATGAATGTACTAGTTGATTTGAGTATTAACATATTAATAGTAAGATGACTGCTTTATATAACTAAAACAATTACAAGATGTGTTGTCTTAAGTTATACCACTTTTTCTATCACTTTTCTTAGTAAACTAAAATGTATAAACTGACAGTATTAGTTGATTATGCAGAATAATATTGGGATGAAAATATATGTATAGTAGTTAGCAACTAAAAAAAGAATACAATTTAACACAGAATAAGACCATCTGAGTCTTCATGCTATGTATTAAACAATAAAATATGTTAAGAATATGATAGAAAAATATATGAGAAGAAACAATTATTGTAATGCAGGGGATATACCCTCATTCTCTCTGCTTGTCTGGTCTTTCATTCCTTCATCCTTCACTACCCCAATTTTTGCAGAATATCTCAATTCAAGTTCATATGTATGAACTTGATTTCAAGTTCATGTGTATGTACTCCTCAGCCCTGATGGCATAATGATATCACTTGGAAAGCTTTTAAAAAAATCAACCCCAACTACTGATTTATAAATTAATCTCTGAAGTTGGAGACCAGGCATAGACATTTTTAAGAACTCTTCAAGTAATTAAAATTTGGGTTGATAGCTACTGTGCAAGAACTCAAACAAAGAAATAAATGCTGCTTCTCTACCAAGAGGAAATGAGCCATGACTATTTCAGAATTTCCATAAATTTTCCATTCCTATTACGAATATTAAAGCATTAACATACTTGTATAAAGATAAAAATAGTAGACTCATAGCTTGGTGTTAATATCTATATCTTTGTTATTACCAGAAATATGAAAAAAGAATTCAACCAAAAAGTATGGACCATTATTATCTAAGATCAGGAGGACATATATAAAGTACAGTTAAAATTTGATTTCTGGCATTCTATAGGATAAATGAACTTATTAAAGTATACAAATTCTGTTGCTAGACAACTAAATCTTTTGTGAATCTCCAAGATAAGAACTGTAAGTCATTAAGAGGCAAATTCAGGGCTGGTATGTTGCCAGAAAAAAGAAAGGGGAACCAAAGGTTCACATACCGGCCCTCCCACATGGATGTCACCCTCAGTAATCTAATCTCAGTGCTAAGAATAATATAAGACAAAGAAGAAATTGCTGCCCCTGGGATGATGACCTAGCATAAATATTCAGCCAACAACTTAATTTAAGCAACTAGTTTAATTGTGTCATTATATAAAAATAAGAGCACGATGCAGTGACTGAATGACTAGTGGATTTTTGGTGTCATCTATAAATAGATTTAGGCACTAAAAATGGAGCCATGATATTAAAAAAGAGTCAAAGTGAAACAGTGTGATATTGGCATTTGGGAATCCATATTTTTTTTTTCAAAAGAAATTTTATTATTTCAAAGTATTTTAAGACTAGGAAAGAAATATATTTGAGTTTTTCTTAAGCTCCTCTTTAAGAAGGAAGTCAAAAATTGTAACAGTCTTGTCACAAATACTGGAAAAAATCACTCCAAGTATTCTTGAGATACCTTCATACGTTTTTACTGTAAAAATTACTTTTATTGCCCATGTACTTTAGCATTTCTTAATGGAATACCATAGAATTTTCTGCTATTATCTACAACTTTATTTTTTTTAAATTTTATTTTGAATATGTGAGGTACAATTCAGGGTTAGGTATACAAATGTTCATTATGCAGGTACCCTTGTTGATGAGGTGTGACCCTCCCTCCCCTGGTAGTTTCCCTCAACTGCCAATCCTACCCCTCCTTGGCTGTTTCCCACTACTTATAGTATTATGATATGTTTCCTTTTCTTATAGTTTTATGATAATTGTTCGAGATTTGCTTTTGAGTGAGAGCATATGGTACTCTGTTCTTTGTTTCTGTGATAGATCACTGAGTATGATAGACTCTAAATCCATTTAAGTTGCTGTGAAGTTCATATGTTTGTCCTTCTTTATGGCTGCATAATATTCCATTGTGTATATGTACCACATTAAAAAAAATCTAGTCCTCTTTCGATGGGCGACACGGTTGGTTCCATGTTTTTGCTATTGTAAATAATGATGAAATAAACATGTATTTGCAGGTATCTTTTTCATAGAGTGATCTTAAGGTCAAAGCCATTTTTACATTTTCTGTCAATGTACATCTAGTAGTGGACAAAGAGAACCTCTAGAAAAATTTAAATCCTTTCAAGACTGTTATTTGGTTTTGCACAATTAAGTAGTTCTTCATAAAAACAGAGAAGCACACAGATCCTGAATCCCTAGCAAAGGGAAAGAAAATGAGCTATTAAACTATTCTTTCATGATGAGCCCCACTTAAAAGAGAAGAAATCTTAAAAACATATGGCAAGGTATCATGCAAATGGTACATGCTACTGCCCTGGTATAATGGAAAGGCTCCACCAATAAAATGCCACAAAATATCAATAACAAACACTACCATGCTAACTATAAGGCAATATCTTCCTTGCACTTCTGAATGATAAACACTTCAGAAAAAGAAAGACTAAGTGTAGGAAGTTTTGCATTGAGTAGGACTGATTCATAATCTGTATCTTTAAAATAATAACACCATAGATGAATGTGCCAGTTGATTTGAATATTAACATATTGATATTAAGACAACTGATTTCTATAACTAAAACAATGAAAAGAAGGTTTGTTTACTTAATCTATAAATATCATCTTTTCTATCACTTTTCTAAATAAACTAAAAAATATAAACTGGCAGAACACTAATAGATTGAGTCAAGACTATTAATTTAGTAAGATGAAAAAGAATTTTATTGAGATGAAAATAAATGTATGGTGTTCATCACAAATGCAAGAATACAATCTGACACAGAATAAACCCATTTGTGCCTTGTACACTATGTGTTAGTCAACAAAATATGTTGAAAAATATGATAAAAATATGTGAGAAGAAACAATTATTATAACATAAGGGATGTGCCCACTCCCTCTGCTTGTCCAGGCTTTCATTAATTCACCCTTCTCTACCCCAATTTTTGCAGAATTTTTCCATTTGAAGTTTATGTATTTATGTGTTGGATGTAATCCTCAGACCTGGCTATACACTGGTATCCCTTGGAGAACTTTAAAAAAATCAACATCAACTATTTATTTAATAGTTAATCTCTGGAGTTTGGGGCCATGCATAATATTTTTAAGAACGCTTCAAGTAGTTAAAATTTGGGTTGATAGCCTCTGCTCGAGAACTCAAACAAGGAAATGAATGCTGCTTCTCTACCAAGAAGAAACGAGTCTGTGAAAGGCATTCTGACTATCTCAGAATTTCCAGAAATGTTTTATTCTTATTACTAATATAGAAGAAATAATATATTTGTGAAAAGATAAAAAATAGACTCATTATAGCTAGGTGCTAGTATCTATGTCTGTGTTAATTATCAGAAACATGAAATCAGGATTCAACCAAGAATTGTGGACTACTATTTTCTAAAAACAAGAGGACATATATAAAACACAGTTAAAATTTGCTCGGTAGCATTCTGTAGAATAAATGTACTTGTTAAAAGTATACTAATCCTGTTGCAAGACAACTAAATCCTCTGTGAATCTCCAAAACAAGAACTCCAAATCACTTTTAGAGGCTAATTTAGGAATGGTATGTTGTAAGAAAAAAGAAAGGGGCACCAAATACTTACATTCTATCCATCCTACATGGAAGTTACCCTCTTGATCTAATTGCAGTACTAAGGCTAATATAACACAAAGAAAAAGTCGCTGCCTCTGGAATGATGGCCATGCATTAAGAATCAGCCAACAACTTAATTTAAACAACTAGTTTGATTGCCTATGCCATTATATAAAAAATAAAAGACAGCACAATATACTAATTGAATGACTACTAGTGGATTTTTGGTGTCATGTAGAAATAGATTTAGGCAATACAAATGAAGCTATGGTATGAAGGAAGAATTGAAACAATGTGATGTTGGCATATGGAAATCCACATATGGTTTTTCACAACATTTTTATTATCTCAAACTATTTTAAGCCTAGGGAAGAAATACCTTTGAGTTTTTCTTAAATTTCACTTTAAGAGTGAAGTCAAACATTTTAATGTTCTTCTCACAAACACTACCCAAGCATTATTGAGATTTTTTTCACATACTTATAATAAAAATTATTCTTAATTGCCCATGTATTTTAACCTACCTTAGCTGAATACCATAGAATTTTCTTCTATTGTCTCTACTTTCAATAATTAAAAAACACCAATTTTCCCAGGACTATTTCCATAGGTGGCAATGCAATCTTACCTCCGCCCTGCTATTTTTCTCTTTTCAACGGAATCCCCTACTTATTCACTGTGCAGATCCATAGACTCATAGAAACTAAGGGTGCCAGAGCAGTGGCTAAGAACTTGGCCCAATTCCCTTGGTAAAAACTTGCTCTGTCACATTTTAGCTGACTAATCTTGAAGAAACTACTGTAGCCCTTTGGTTAGATTGATATAAAATGGCAATATTAGTAGTGTTTGTACATCAGGGCTTCTCAAAATTGAATTCACAAATTTATCACCTGAGACTCTTGTTCAAATGCTAAGTTCCTTGACTCTATGTAGCGTGGAACCTGAGCATCTTCATTTTAAACAATATCCAGATGATACTTGTTAAATGTTACTGGTTAGTGTCACCTTTTAGATTGCAAGGGCCTACATCATGGGGTCTGCACAATGGGGTTATTGTGAAAACTAAATACATTCATCGATATAAAATGATTAATTCAGTGAATTTCCCATAGAAATTATCATAAATTATCACTAACATTATGAGGGAAATTTAAATTATATGACCTATTATATTTATTTTCCAGATGATGTGTGTTAACAAGGTATTTGAAATAACTTTCACACTGCCACATAAAATAAGCCTGGTGAAGTCTGGTTGCTTAATATTTCTTTGGCCATTACTTTCTACCAACTTTGATCATACTATCTCTTTTCCATCATCTAGAATCAATTTTTAAAAATTTATTTTAAAGGTGTAGGGTCAATTCAAGGTAGAATAGATTCTAGTGCTACTTATGCTAGAGTAGTTTTATTCCTTCAGTAAATGTATACATTGTTACCACCCCATGGAAAACTTTCACAATTGTCCCAAGTCTCTGCTGTGTCCTTGCTCCTTTGAACTTGTCTATACTCTCTCTTTTCTGCCAATTCTTTGGCACTTCTTATGCACACATATGTTGAAAATGTTTAAAACATATCTCCACTAAGTTTAATGAATACAAGGACTGAATTTTTTTGTTTTTTAAATTTTTTTGTGTACCTTTAATATTTTCTTCATAATCAATAAGTGATGATGATTGATTGACTAAAAGATTAGTCATACTTAGAAAGATAATGACTCCATAATGTTAGCTAGGTAAATGTCTAGGAAAAGATGAATATCCATGCTTCCTTTTATAACTCCTAAAAATAGTGTATTTTTGATTTCCTTCATAGATTCCTTAAAAAAATGTATAGGTTTTAGAACTTGAATTTGAGTGCTCTAGCCCACCATGTGAATATATGTGATGGTAAATTGGGATATTTTCAGAATTATCAGAAAAGAAATATGCTGTTTCCACCAGGAATAGTGAAACAATGAATTGCAACACTGTTAGTTGCTACCTCAGAACAAAATTTTCTAAAGTATTGCAAAGAAAGCTGATGGGAGGGAAAAGAGGGAAAGGGAGAGGGAAGGGTGGTCTTTGTTTTTTTCCCATTTTTAATGTATTTTGTTTATTCATAGTCTATTTTCTTTCTCTTTTTTTTTTTTTTGAGTTGGAGTCTCACTCTGTCGCCCAGACTGGAGTGCAGTGGCCGCTCCTGGCCACTGCAGCCTCGACCCGCTGGGCTCCGGCGATCTTTCCGCCTCAGTCTTCCAAGTAGCTAGAACTACAGGCTCACGCTACCACGCCCAGCTAATTTTTTTATTTATTGTAGAGATGAGGTCTCGCCAAGTTGCCAGGCGGGTCTCGAGCCCACGGGTTCAGGCAGTCCACTCACCTCAGCATCCCAAAGGTGTGGGATTACAGGCTGAGCCACTGAGCCCAATTTATAGGCTATTTTCATGTTTAGATTTAAATATCCTGAAAATACATAAAGAAATTATGCAGATACTATAAAGACCAAGATACAATATTATAACCTAAACTCACTTGGCCTCACTTACAGAACAACATAACCCACCTAAAAACAACATAACCCACTAAAATGACTGGCGCCTTGTCAAATTAATACTCCCCCCCACATAAAAAGAGTAGAAAAAAATTAGGACTGTGTATGGATAGAATTTGTAGCCTATATATGTACACACATGCCTATTTTTTCATTTTATGTAAAAGAAGTTAAAAAATAGTGCTTGAAAAGTTTTATAACTGAGGCTTTGTACAGATTATCAATATAATAAAAACAATATAAAAGCATTCCACTGGTTTTTGACAATTACATGAGTGAGACAGTGAGTGGAGTAAAAGGAGGTATAATGAACTGCAGATAGATTTAGCACAAAATTCTTTTTTTTTGTTTTTTTGAGTTGGATTCTCACTCTGTCGCCCAGGCTGGAATGCAGTGGCCACTCCTGGCCACCACAGCCTCGACCTGCTGGGCTCCGGCAATCCTTCTGCCTCAGCCTTCCAAGTAACTGGAACTACAGGCATGCACTACCACGCCTGGCTAATTTTTTGATTTTATTGTGGAGATGAGGTCTCACCAAGTTGCCCGGGTGGGTCCTTGAACCCTCAGGCTCAGGCAATCCACTCACCTCAGCCTCCCAAAGTTGCGGGATTATAGGCTGAGCCACTGAGCCCAGCTAGCGCAAAATTCTTAAAGGTCTTATATTAATGATCTGACAATAAAAACAGAAAAAGGTTAAAAAATTAAAAATGTTGATTGTAATCTACAGATAGCAATAACATATACGGGGATTTAGCTTGTCAAACAAAATTTTTTGTCCTTATATGACTTATCACATCATCAGAGTTAGATGGTTAAAATAAGGATTTGCTTAAAAGCAACTCTGAAGAACTAATGTTCTTGTGGCTATTTTATGTAAAATATTTACAGAAAAAAACATATTTAACCTTATTTTAAAAATATTAACCACAACCTGATAGAGATTTACCATGTCATTGTATTGAGAATCACAGAATTTTATAAAAATGACCCTATAAACCATGTGGTCCACAGTCTTACTTTTACAGACAAGTGCACTGTTCCTGAAGAAGTGTAAAGATGTCCTGTTGGTTCCAAAGTATTAGGAGAAAAACTGGAAAAAAAGGTGGGTGTGGTGTTTCTTGGGTTACAGTGAACACTGTTTTTGCTCTGCCCAGTTTCCCTCTATTGTATGTAGACCAGTCTTGTCTCAAAAGAAATGATCAAATCCTAATCCCTAGTACCTATAAATGCAATTTTTTTTTGGAAATTGAATCATTGTAGATGTAATAAAGTTAAGATGAGTCATACTGGATTACTACAATGGACTGTAATTCAATGAGCGGTATCCTAGAAGAAAGGGAAATTTGAGTATGGAGACAGCCACAGGGGAGAGCAAATCTGAAGGCATGGGCTGAAACATAGAAGGCCATGTGTGGACAGAGGCAGAGATGGGAGTGATTCGTCTGCAGCCAAGAAACATCAAGGATTGCTGGCAACCACTAGAGGCAAGGACAGAGGCAAGGAACAGATTCTCCCTCAGAGTCTCCACAAGAAATCTGTTCACGGTCACAAAAGTATGGCTCCCCCGAATTCGGGGGTTTACCCACACTACAATGTGTTTAGAGTGCAAAGCACTGAGAATAAGAAAGTTATTCTAGATTCTTTTTTTTTTTTTTGAGTTGGAGTCTCACTCTGTCACCCAGACTGGAGTGAAGTGGCCGCTCCCGGCCACTGCAGCCTTGCCTGCTGGACTCCGGCGATCCTTCCGCCTCAGCCTTCCAAGTAGCCGGAATTACAGGCGCATGCTACCACGCCCAGCTGATTTTTTGATTTATTGTAGAGATGAGGTCTCGCTGCCCAGGCGGGTCTCGAACCCGCGGGCTCAGGCAATCCACTCACCTCAGCCTCCCAAAGGCGCGGGATTACAGGCTGAGCCACCGAGCCCGGCTTATTCTAGATTCTTAAGGTTTCATGTTGTTTGCCCTATTGGGTTCTGGATTTGCCCGGGATCTGCCACTCCTCCTTTCTTTCCTGTTTCTCTGTTTTTGGAATGGGAATGTCTCTTCTATTCCTGTCCCATCATGGTATTTTGGAAGCACCCAACATGTTTGATTTTACAGGGTCACAGCCAGAGGGTAATTTGTCTCAGGATGAATCTTACTATGAATCTGATTTAGATGAGACAAGGGACTTCAATATAAAGTAATGCAAGAAAAAGTTAAAACTGTTGGGTGATTGGGAGAAAATATTTGTGTTTTATATGTAAGAAGGGCAAGACTTTGGCATAACCAGGAGGGAATTCTCAGGACTGATTGTGTCCCCCCAAAATTCATTATGTCAAAATTAATTACCAATGCTATAATATTAAGAGGTTGGACCTTTCAGCAACTTCAAAATGGCATTAGTATCTTTATAAAAAGAGGCCCAAGAGTGGAAATCTCTCTTCAACACAGACAATATTACAATTTTTGCCTTTTTACATTCTAGTGTATATTTTTACACTTAGGAGAAAACTAATCCAGTATATATTTTCCCAAATACCAACCATTGTTGTTAATATGCTTTCTGACATGCCTCATTCTCCTCTGGTATTATTTACAGCCTGAATAACTTCCTTGTTCACCCTTCCACCTGGTATTCCCCACTAATCTACAGAGAATACATTCCATGACCCTCAGCAAGTGCTTGAAACCTCAGAGAGTACGATATCCTTTGGCAGCTTGAGGCACAACAGCAAAGCTAAAAAAATTTCTTTTTCCATCTCCACAATTTCACAGATACAAGGTTTGCTCTTATCCTAGGTCTCAGAAATCTAGGCACCTTTTTTTTTTGATCTTAGTAAATTGAGAACATTCATTTTTGTTTTCTTTCTGTAAAGGAAGCACTTCACGACTCTTCTTTGGCATATCTGAGTTGCTGACATCACTTTTCTTGAACTTTGAGGCCAGCATGAAATTAAGTTAGGGTTATGTGAACACAAGCACGATAAAACCATGACAGTCTCACTGATAAAAGAGATGGCCACTAAGCAACTAATTGGCGGCCAGCATGGGCAATGTGGGGATGCTGGACCCAGGGATGAATGAAGTCCCTGGTAGGAGAGTTCGTCACGTTACGCAGAAGGGCGTGCAACTTAAAACCGAAACTGTGGAAAGCGAAACCGTGGATACAGGGAACTATTTTATGTGTAGCAATATAAGAAGGTGCAGGGAGAAGCCACCATGCAGGAGGAACATACTGTCACCACACATGGAGTCTGGCATCACCAGATGATCTTGTACTTCCCAGCATCTGGAACCATGAGAAATGCATATTTATTGTTCATACGGCACCAAGTTTATAATATTTTGTTACACTCACTTGAATAGACTAAGCAGTTGGCATGCCACATAATTTCTCACACTTTAAACTATCTGTAATAAATAAAAATTGTATATTTGGTCAGCATAGAACTAGGCCTTTTAAAAAAATCAAAACCGACAAATTCTCTCCTTTATTTGCTATGCTTAGGCTATCTACATTTAGTACAATTACTAACAGTTTTTAATTTAGGACTTTTGTTCTGTTATGTTTCTGTTTGTCCTGAGTAATTTCTGTTCTTTCTTTTCTTTTCCTGCCTTTTAAAAGCTATTGGAAAGTATTTTGGTGAAGAAGATATATGGGCAGTCAACAGGCACATGAAAAAGTGCTCAGTCTCACTAATCATCAGAGAAATTCCAATCAAAACCACATTGTGATACCACCCCCAGTAAGAATGACCATCATTCATAAAACAAACACCTATAGATGCTGGCGAGGATGTGGAGAAAAGGGAATGCTTCTACTCTGCTGGTGGGAATGCAAATTAGTTCAATCTCTATGGGACACAGTGTAGTGACTTCTAAAAGAACTGACATTGACCTTCCATATGACACAGCAGTTCCCCTACTGGGAATATACCTGGAGGAGCTTAATCATTCTACAGAAAAGATACCTGCACATGCACGTTTGTTGCAGCACTATTCACAATAGCAAAAATATGGAACCAACCTTGCTGCTCATTGAAACTGGACTGGATAAAAATCTGTGGTACATGTACACAGTGGAATATTACGCAGCCATAAACAAGGTCAAATATATGAACTTCACAGCAACTTGGATGGATTTAGAGTCTATCATACTCAGTGATCTATCACAGAAACAAAGAACAGAGTACCACATGTTGTCACTCATGGTGGACCCTGAACAATGATCATAATGCTAGAAGAAAGGAATTGGCAATAGTGGGACACTGCTGTGGTTGGGGGGGGGATGACAAAACACCAAGAAGGGTAAATGATCTCAGACCAGGCAAAGTGTGGTCCACAGGGAGGCCCAAACCTTACCTGTATGATGTCCACTTGTATACCAAACCCTGAATTGAACCACACATCTTTAAAATAAAATATAAAAATTAAATTACATTATATTAAAAAAAGAAAGTGTTTTAGTTGTTGTAATTTCTTCATTTTGGTTGTATCTCTTTGTGCTGTATTATAGTGATTTCTCAGGACATTAATATAAATGCATAATATACAGAGAGATAAAAAAATCCAGAATTAATTTATTAAAAATTGTCAATTCTCACATGTTTAAACTTTAGTCACTTTCATAGTACTCTCTGTTTGATGCATACACCTATCGAGATGCTTTTTCTACTACTTAAAAGTTTTTGAACTCCTCAATTTTGATGCCTTTTAATACTTCTGCCATTTTTGGTTTCATCTTTTCCACATCGGCAAAATGTTTCCTTTGGGGGACTTTTTCTTCCAGGAAAACAAAATAAAAGTCGCTCAAAATGAGATAGGGTGAATGAGGAAGGTGGGGCCTGGATTTCTTGCCATTTTTTTGTCAAAAACTGCTGACCACTCAGCGAGGTGTGGGCCAGTCCTATGTCATAGTGGAATACCCAGTCACCTAAATGACACAACTCGAAAGGTTTCTTCTGCAAATCATGATGCAACCTTCTCAAGTCTTCCAGATAAAAACTGTTTGACAGATTGATCTGGAGGAAAAAATTAGGAGTATACTGCAAAGGGCCCGGCCTCCAAAATATTATTCCCCCCCCTTTTTTTGGTCTCCCTCTTACACGCATATATACAGATATAGATATTTAAATATATGTAAATCTAGATATCTTTATCTGTCTGTAACAGAATAGATATAAAAGATACACACATCTTTTCCCAGTCTTTTTAGAGGTAATGTTAACTCATCTTTTTAAATTAAACTCCAAAGCCTCCTTCAAATTTGTTATAGTTACTTGTATAGTTTATGTGTGTACACTCTATCTCCCCTCACTAAGGCAACTTGGCAAGATTTGCTTTTTACAATCATGCATATTTTTTTCAACACTTAAGTGAAGAAAAATAATCTAGTGTACATTCAAGATACTGACCATTTCTGTTGCTCTTTCTTCATTGCAGTCGTAGTAAATTTTCCTCTGGTATAATATTCTTACAGCCTGAAAAACTTCCTTTGGCATTTGTTCTTTATAAGAGCAGCTCTGCTGGTAACCAGTTCTCTTAGGTTTCCTTCACTGGAAAATGCCTGTTTTAATGTCAATGCTGATAGATATTGTTGCTGAGTAGAGGATATATAATTGAAAGTATTTTCATTTAAATATAGTTGCATGTAGCTTAACCATAAGGCTACCTTATGGGAAACACATTGTTAGGTGATCTCATCATTGGGCAAACAACACAGAGCCTACTTATGCAAACCTAGATAGTAGAGCCAACTACACAACCAGGCTATATGATACAGCCTCTTGGTTCCAGGGTACAAACCTGAACAGCATGTTACTACACCAAAACACTGCAGGCAATGGGAACATGAGGCTAAGTATTTGTGTATCTAAACATACTTTAACATAGAAAAGTAAAAATACAGTAAAAATATGCTATAAAAGATTAGAAATGGTACACTAGTAGAGAGTACTTGCTATGAATGAAAATTTCAGGACTGGAAGTTGCTCTCAATGAGTCAGTGAGTAAGTCATGAATGAAGGCCTAGGATATTATTGACACCACTGTAGAGTTTATAAACGCCATACTTAGAGTATTCTAAATTTATAAAACATACTATTCTTTCTTCAATAATAAATGAACTTTAGCTTACTGCTAGTTAGCACTTTATAATTTCCTAAATTTTCTACGCTTATAAGAGCACTTAGCTTATACTAGTACTTATCTTAAACCACAAACACATTGTACAGCTATTCAAAAGCATTTTCTCCCTTTATATCCCTATTCTAAATGCTTTTCTCTATTTTTATTTTTTAAACTTTTTGTTAAAAACTAAGATACAAACACAGACATTAGCCTATGCCTGCACGGGGTGAGAATCACTGCTATCACTATCTTCCTCTTCTGTATCTTGTTCCACTGGAAGGTCTTCAGTGGCAATTAAAACACATGGAGCTGTTATCTTCTATGATAATGGAACAACTCTGGTAAAGCTGTTTCACAGTTAATGTTTTTAGACAAGTAAAAGGAGTATATCACAAAATAATTACAAAAAGTATAATACAGTAAATATATACACCATTAACATCATTTATGACCACATCAGACATTATGTAGTGCATATAATTGGATGTCCTATACTTGTATATGACTGGCAGTGTAGCAGACTTGTGTACACTGACATCACTGCAAATGTCAGTAATGTGTGTGATACAACTTCACAACATCACAATGTCACTAGGCACTAGAAATTGTTCTGCTCCAATATAATATTATAGGACAGCTGTCATGCAGTCTGATGTTGACCAAAACCTCATTATGCAGCACATGTCTGTGCTTTAAAGATGTGCCACTGTCTTCGGTCTTCATAGTTTCTGATAAGAAATCTGCAGTTTTCAAATCTTTGTTTTTCCATGTACACTATGTTGAAAAGTGGCATGAGTATTGCTTCTCTATCTTGAATATTTAGAAGTTTATAAAAATATGTATAAATACACATTTTGGTATCTCCAGTTTTAGGTTTACTTCTTGAATGTCTAAATTGGCATCTTTCCTAAGTATTTGAACTATTATTTCCTCAATTTATTTTTTTTGCACCTGTCTCTTCCATTTTCAGGACTCCAGTGGAATGCCTATTAAACTTTTCCTCTAGTTACTTAAAGTAGTGTTGACTTTTTTCCAACATATTGCTGTTTCTTTTTCAGATTGGATAATTTTTATGAATCTTTTCTCAGTTTAACTCTTTGTGGTGTCCTGTTTATTGTAATTCCAGTACATTATTTTCAAATATGTATTTTTTTATTTTTAGCATTTCTAATTTTGTCCAATGTCTTCATTTTTGTGCTGCAATACATACAATAAACAAGGTGAATGGGGACAATCATGTCTTGTTCACAGCCTCAGAGAAAAGCATTTGGTCTTTCACAATTAAGTGTAATATTTAATAGAATGGAGAACTATCTGTATACAGAATCTCCATAACAGTAAATGAGATTCTATATACAGAGATAGTTCTCTTTTCCTATTTATCTTAGAGATTTTATGATGAATGGATGCTGAATTTCATCAAATACTTTTGTGCATCAACTGATGGTATTTTTTATTAGCCTGTTAATATGGTGATTCCTTTACATAATTTAAAAAATATTGCTCAAGACTGACTTATCTGACGCAAATTCCACTTAATTTTAGTGCATTATTTCTTATATACATTGTTGGAGTCAATGTGCTACCTTTGTTGAAGATTCTCTTCTAAATTTACCAAACATATTGTTTTGTATTTTTCTTTCTTTTTCCTTTCTCCTCATTCTTTTCTTCATTCTTTTTCTTTTTAAAAATGTTTTTGCCTTGTTTGTAATGTTGAGTTCACAAAATAAATTGAGACATCTTCCTTCCTCTTTAGTTTTTCTGGAAAACATTGTGTAAAATTGGTGTTAATCATTCTTGAGATGTTTAGTAATAGTCTCTTATTCAGCAGTCTGGACCTGAAGATTTATGCTTCAGAAATTGAATTTCTTGAGTGATTATTGACTCTGGCAATTCATGCCTAGTAATTTTCTTGGCTTTGAGGTCACTCTATCTGACATCAATTAACCACTCTTGCTTTTTAAAGAAATGTTATTATAATATATCTTAATCCATCCCTTTACTGTTAACCTACCTATGCCAGATTTCAAGTAAGTTTCTTATAAACAGCAAGTAGTTGAGTAGCTTTTTGTTTTGTTTTATAAAGTCCTTTTTATGAACATTTATTTTTTGAAACTATGTTTTGTAAAGTGTCTTTTATTTGGTACATTGTGGGTATGTCGATGATTATATTTGCCACATTATTATATATTTGGGGGGAGGACATTGCTTCTATTGTTGTTGTTGGTGTTGCTGTTGTTATTGTTCCTCTGTTTCTCTTTTTAGTTGTTTTTCTTAATCCTTTTATTTATTTATTTATTTTTTGAGTTGGAGTCTCACTCTGTCACCCAGGCTGGAGTGCAGTGGCCGCTCCCGGCCACTGCAGCCTCAACCTGCTGGGCTCCAGCGATCCTTCCACCTTAGCCTTCCGAGTAGCCGGAATTACAGGCATGCACTACCATGCCCAGCTGATTTTTTGATTTATTGTAGAGATGAAGTCTCACTGCCCAGGCGGGTCTCGAACCCGTGGGCTCAGGCAATCCACTCACCTCAGCCTCGCAAAGGCACGGGATTACAGGCTGAGCCACCGAGCCTGGCTCCCTTTTATCTTTTGATAGACATTTATGTTCTTTCCACATCTGGTCTATGTGCTTCAATACATGGGAGTGCTAATATGTCTTCAGTGTCTTGATTTCTTTTTTAAAAATAAAAACCCAAATGTGAATTTTTTGGATAATATGGTGATTTTCTTGTTAATTTGTTGAGGAAACTCCATATTGTTTTTTATATTCATTATACTGATACATTCCCACCAACTGTATACAGTAATTTAACTTCTCCACATCCTAACCAACACTTGTCTTCTTTTTGATAACAGACGTTCTGACAGGTGTAAAGTGGTATCTCATTATGCGTGAGTGTGTTTTTGAATCTACTTATCTTTTAAAAATTACAATACTTTTAGAGGTACAAATAGTTTTTTGTTACATGGCTGCCTTGTATACTAGTGAAGTAGTCTGGGCTTTAAGTGTCGCCATCACACTCATTAGTGCACATTGTCTTCAATAGATGGTTTTTCAACCCTCCTCCTCTTCTCACCTTCCCCCTTTAGAGTCTTCATTGTGCATGATACCATTATTTGCACCTTTGCTGACTCTTACCTTAGCTCCTTTGAATAAGTGATACCATGCGGTAGTTTTAAATTTCCATTTCTGCATTATTTCACTTAGAATAATGGTCTCCAATTCCATCCAGAATGCTGCAAAAGACATTGATTCATTTTTTAAAATGACTAACCGGTATCCATGGTGTAAATTTTATTATCCACTGTCCAGTTGATAAGCATCATTTAGGTTGGTTCCACATCTTTGCAATTGTGAATTGCTGCTCTAAACATATGAGGAAATATCTATTTGGTGTATACCAAGTAATGGGATTGGTAGATCAAATGATGGATTGACTTTGTTTTTTGAGAAATAATGTCATACTGATTTCCATAAAGTTTGTAGTAATTTCTACTCCCACCAACAGTGTATAAATGTTCCTTTGTCATTGCATTTACACTAACATCTATTTTTTTTTTGATTTTTAAAAAATGGCCATGCTGACAGGTTTAAGGTGGTATCTTAAGGTGGTTTTAATTTGCATTTCCCTAGTGATTAGTGATGAGATAAAAAAAATATGTTTCTTAGGTCTTTTGTATTTTTTTTGAGAAATGTCTGTTTTTGTCATTTGCCCAATTTTAAATGAGGATCTATGCTTTTTTCTTTCTTTGGTTTGATTTTTTTGTAGATAATAGACATTTATTCATTGTTAGATGTATTGTCTGCAGATATAATCTAGTATTCTGAAAGTTGGCTATTTACTCTGTTTATTATTTCTTTTGGTCTGCAGAAGCTTTTTAGTTTAATTAATTCCCACTTGTTTATTTTTGTTTTTGTTGCATTTGCTTTTGTAGTCTTAGCCATAAATTCTTTGCCTAGGCCATTGTCCAGATAGGTTATTGCCAGGCTTTCTTCTCAGATTCTTATGGTTTTAGGTCTCACATTTAAGACTTTAATCCATTTTGAGTTAAATTTTATATATAGTAAGAGATAGGAATCAGGTTTCAGTTCGGCATGTGGCTATCCAAATATCCTAGCAACATTTGTTGTATAGGGAGTCCTTTCCCCCAAACATATTTTTGTCTGCTTTGCAAAGATCAGTTTGTTGTAGGTATTGGGTTTATTTCTTGATCCCCAGTTTTGTTCCATTGATCTATGTGTCTTCTCTGGTACCAGTACATGCTGTTTTGGTTACTATAGCCTTGCAGTATAATTTGTATGTGGGTAATGTGATGCCTCTAGCTTGTTCTTTCTGCTGAGTATTATTTTTGGCTGCTGGACTCTTCTTTGGTTCCATATAAATTTTAGAATTGTTTTTTATAATTCTGTGAAATATGACATTGGTAGTTTCATAGTGATTGCATGGAATCTGCTGATTACTTTAGGTTATATGATCATTTTAACTGTGTTAATTCTTCCAATTCATCAGAATTTTTTCCATTTGATTGTGTCCTCTACAATTTCCTTCATCAGTGTTCTGTAGTTCTTTCTTTCTTTTCCTTCCTTCCTTTCTTCCTTCCTTCTTTCTTTCTCTCTCTTTTTCTTTCTCTTTCTCTTTCTTTTTTTGTTGGAGTCTTACTCTGTCACCCAGGCTCAGTACCATGGCACATTCACAGCCACTCCAGTGTCAACCTGCAGGTCTCTGGTGGTCGTTCTACCTCAGCCATCCAAGTAGCCAGAACTACAGGCATATGCTACCATGCCTGGCTAATTTTTGATTTATTGTAGAGATGAGGTCTCTCCCAGTTGCCTGGGCTGATCTCAAGCCTGCTGGCTCAGCCAATCCACTTGGCTTGGCTTTCCAAAGTGCTGGGATTACAGGTTGAACCACCAAGCCTGGCTTGCACTTCTTTATTTAGAGATGTTTGACATTCTTGGTTAAATGTATTCCTAGGTACTTTAAATTTTTGGTCACTATTATAAATGGTATAGAGTTTCTGATTTGATTCTCAGCCTGGTCTATATTGGCATGTAGCAGTGTAATTTGTGTGTTGTTTTTGTAACCTGATACTGTACTGAATTCCCTTATGAAGTCCAGGACTCTTTTGAAATAGTCTTTAGGATTTTCTAGGTATAAGATCATTCATCATCAAATAGAGATTGTTTTTCTTTTCTTTCTAATTTTGATAACTGTTATTTCTTTCAGTTGCCTGACTGTTCTGTTATAACTTCCAGTACTAGGTTGACTAGGAGTGGTGCAAGGGGGGCTTTCTTTTGTTCTGGTTCTGATGGGAAGGATTTTAACTTTGCCTCATTCAGTATGATTTTTAGCTATATGTCATTCCTATATGCCTTTTAATATTTTGAACATAGCCATGTTCCTTCTTTTTAAAAAATTATTATGAAGATGTGGGGTACAGTTCAGGGTTAGGTATATAAACGTTGATTATGCAGGTACCTTGTTGATGAGGTGTGCCCCTCCCTCCCCTAGCAGTTTCTCTCAACTGCCAATCCCACTCCCATCCCCTGACAGTTTCCCACTACTGCCAATCCATTTCTTATAGTATTATAATTGTTCAAGTTTCACTTATGAGTGAGAACATATGGGACTCTGTTCTTTGTTTCTGTGCTAGACCACTCAGTATGATCAACTCTAAATCCAGCCAAATTGCTGCAAAGTCCATATGTTTGTCCTTTATGGCTGTGCAATATTCCATTGTGTATATGTACCACATTTTAAAAATCCAGTCCAGCTTCGATGGGCAGCATGGTTGGTTCCATGTTTTTGCTATTGTGAATAGAGCTGCAACAAACATGCATGTGCAGGTATGTTTTTTGTAGAATGATTTGAGTTTCTCCTGGTATATTCCCCATAGAGGAATTGCTGGGTCATATGGAAGGTCAATTTCTAGTTCTTTCAGTAATCATCACACTGTCTTCCAAAGAGGTTGCACTAGTTTGCATTCCCACCAGCTATGTTTTTTCTATGCCAATTTCGCCAAGGGTTTTTATGAAGTACGGATATTGAATTTTATCAAAAAAATTTTGTGCATCTATTAAAATGATCATCTAGCTTTTGTTTTTAATTGTTTATAAGGTGAATCACATTTATTGATGTGGATATGTTGAACCATCATTGTATTCCTAGGATAACATTCACTTAATCGTTGTAGATTATATTTTGGAAGTGCTGTTGGATTTGGTTGGCTAGTATTTTGTTAAGGAAGTTTGCTTGTCTGTTCAAAAACTTTATTGATCTGTGGTTCTGTGTGTGTGTGTGTGTGTGTGTGTGTGTGTGTGTGTGTGTGTTTTCCTGTTTGGTGTTAGGGTAACACTGGTTTTATAGAAGGAGTTAGGGAGAATTCCCTGCTTTTCAATCTCTTGAAATGTCCTTGGTAGGATTGGTACCTACTAAGGATATTTCATGAGAATTCCTTTTGAGTATTTGTCCTAGAAAGTGTGACAGAATTTGGCTATGAATCTGTCAGATCCTGGACTCTTTTTTGTTGAGAGACTTTTAATAACAGATTCAATCTTGCTACTCGTTATTGGTCTGTAGGGATTTTATTTCTTCCTAATTCAATGTTGGTGTTCTGCATGCTCCCAGTAATGTATTCATTTCCTTTAGATTGTCTAGTTTGTTTTCATAGAGGTGTTCATAATAATCTCAGATGTAATGTCTTCATTTTCATTTCTGACTAAACTTATTTGAACCATCTTTCCTCTTCTTTTCTTAATTTATCTAACTAGTGTTCTATCAATTTGGTTTACCTTTTCAAAAAACCAACTTTGTGTTTTATTGTTCTTTGTATTTTTTGGTTTCCATTTTGATTGCTTCTGCACTAATCTCTGTTATTTCTTACTTCTGCTAGTTGTGGGTTTGGGAGGCTCATGTTTTTCTATTTTCATATAGGGTGATGTTAGGTTGTCCATATGTAATCTTTCAGTTTTTCCAAGGTAGGCCTTAGGCGCTATATATTTTACAATGATCCAGTTTATTGTGTGTTGCAGAGTTTTTGATAATTTAGGTTGTTTCTGACATTCATTTTAAGGCATTATTAAAATTTCTAGCTTGATTTTTATTGTTGACTCAAAGATCATACAGGAGCAGATTGTTTAATTTCCATGTATGTGTTTGGTTGTGACATTTCCTCTTGAATTTGATTTTGATTTTATTCTACTGTGGTCTGACTAGGTGCTTGATAAAATTTTTAATTTTTTGATTGTTGAGACTTGATTTGTGGCCTATGACATGATCTAACTTAGAGAATGTTCCATGTGCTGATGAGAAAAATGTATATTCTTCATTTTGGGGGTATAATATTCTATAGATGTCTGTTAGGCCCATCTGCTCCAGAGTCCAGTGTAACTGTAATGTTTCTTCATTAATTTTTTTGCCTCAATGAGTTTCCTATTATGTCAGTGAATTGTGGAAATCTCCCTTATTATTGTATTTCTATCTGTTTTCTTAGGTCCAATAGAATATGTTTTGTAATACTGTGAGCTTCAGTGTTAGGTACATATATATTTAAAATTGTTATATCTTGTTGTTGAACCTCTATCGTTATATGACTCTATTTGTCTTATTTTGGTTTTGCTAACTTAAAGTCTGTTTACTTTTGTATGAGTATAGTTATTACTGCTCGCTTTTGGTTTTCATTTGCATGGAATATTTTTTACCACTCTAACTTTGACTCTATTGGAGTCTTTGGTAAGTCAGGCTCTTGAAAGCAACAGATGTTTGGATTGTGGTTTATTAAAAATTCATTTTGTTGATTTATATATTTTTCATGGGGCATCAAGACTGTTATCTTTAAGTTTTAGTAATGACATGTAAGGTACTGTTTCATTCATTGTATTGATTTTTAACTGGTTGCTTTGTTTTCTCCATTGCCTTGTTATTCTATAGGCTGTGTGAGCTTTATAATTTCCAGAGTTTCTCTTCTGGTGCATGTTTATCTTTTGCTTCCATGCTTAGAATTCCTTTTGAGTATTTTTCTGTACAGCCAGTTCAGTGATGAAAAATTCCCTCAGCATTTGCTTGTCTGAGAAAGCCTTTAGTCCTCTTTCATTGATAATACTTCATTATGTAAAATGAAAAATGTTTTACTGACAGTTATTTTGTTTGAGGGGATTGATGACAGGGCCCAAATGCCCTGTAGCTTATAGAGCTTCTGCTGCTAGTCTCACTGATTTGCCTTTATAAGTAATTGGAGGCTTTTGTCTCAATGCTCTTAGAATTCTTTCCTTCACATTGACTCTGTGTAACCTGACTATATTCCTTGAGAATGATCTTTTTGCAGGAACTTTGCCATGAGGTTTATCGGCTTCCTGTATGTGGGTATTTCAGTCTCTAGCAAGTTCAGGGAAGCATTCCTAAATTTTCCCCTCAAATAGGTTTTCTAAATACTTTGCTCTTTCTTCTTCCTCAGGACCACCTATGAGCCTGAATTTTGAATAGTTTACCTAATCTCACTTTTCTTGGAGACTTTACCCCATTTTCTTGATTTTTTTTTTCTGTATTGTGTTCTGATATGGTTAATTTTAAAGACTTTTCTTCTAGTTCTAAAATTTTTATATCTCTTGACTATTTGCGTGCTTTTTTGGATAAATACCTATCCAAGTCCTCAGACTATTTTAAATTAGGCTACAAAATTTTTGCTGATGTTGTTTTTGAGATGTAGTTGTGCATTATGTGTTTTTGAGATTAACCTCTTAAGAGCTCTATGGTTCAAATGTTTTGTCACATTGTGTACACATTGAGTATTCCCTTACTTTGTTTTTTTGCTTTGCTTTTTGATATTTTGTTTGTTTCGTTAATTCAACCCATATAATTGGAGAACATATAATTGGAGAAAGGAGTATTATCGTATATTGAATACTGCTGATTAACTGTTATATGTTAAATTCTGCTGTTTAACTGTTATATGTTAAACTTTCTCCAACCAAATGTTATGCCCACAAGGGACATACGTACTACTCTTCTGTGATTCTGTTTGATGCATGCACTGCTACATTAAGTGCAAAGAGAGAAGTTTTATAGCAGTCAGATCTGGTCATACTACTTTCTGCCTGAGTAAGATAAAAGGAACTTCTTTGACCTCTGTGCCTCAACCTCCTTCCTTCTCGAAAATAAGGAGTTTTGACATTGAAGTGTGCTGTGAGTCTGGTGAAATTAAATATGCAAAATAAGTTTTTGAAATTTGGCATGCAGAGGTTATATTCATACCTTTGTGCTCTGACAGAAAAAAAATGTCATTTGAAAAACATCTGACAAGACTGATGCGGCTGATGAAGGAAAGCAGTACGGACTGCTATGTATCAGGCCTTCCTGAAAGCCTGGCACTCGTCAACTCCTAGAATCGTTCTGTTCTTCTATGCTTATTCACATTGCTGCCCATCGCTAATGATACTAAACATCCTGGTTCTCACTCTAAGTGGAGGGCCCCAGCCCAGTGGACACCTAGCAGTGACCACAGTGTGTCTTCAGGAGATAGAAACCACAACATGGGATCTTGCTCAGGCTTTTCTCTTGCTCCCTCTATTCCTGACTGACCCTAGTATTTACCTGTGTGACCCTGCCTGGTGTGTCTTAACTCCTGTTTCTGTTGATCTGCCACTGCCTCCTTTTAGGCCCTTTGTAAGCCCAACTCATCGTGATCATCAACATGCAATGACGCCAAGTATTTTGGTCTCTACCCCAATTCTGGAGAGATTTCTTAGAACTAGATATGTCCTCAAGATCTATATCATGACTGTAACGATTAGAAGCTGTTTGATTCTGAAAGCCTCGGTTTTCCTCACTGGAATACACATCTGAAGATCACATTCCTCTCTTGAGGCTTCTGAATGCACCATTCCCAGCTATACCTCAGAGTAAATATATAGTTTAAAATATGGAATACTTTGCTGTAATTGCACAGCAAAATGTAAAATTTCATGGAATAGATAAATGAAAGCAAAGATAATTAACGACATGCTAGAAGACAGATGCCAAATCCAGCCTCTCCGCTTGAAGCGGGAATCTGTGAGGATAACTGGTCTAGGTAAAATTAAACAAAAATACATCTAAACATTTAAAAAATGAAATCAGCAAATGCACATTCATGACACATCAGGGAGGATAGAGTCTCCAATAAGGTGAGAAGAATAGAGGAATTGGAAAAAAGAATAGAGAGAAGAACCAATAGTGGACCACATGACTTCTCCCTCATCTGAACCTCATTTCCTCCTGATATTGATAAAAAAAACCAATCAAAGTAAAATATTTAAGGAGGCTGATTCTGAGTCTGAAAGGATAAAAGTTGGAGTCAATATAGCCACAGTGCAGCCGTGTTAACATTGCCTAGCTTTGACATGTTGTTCTAGCAGTTCACTTTAATTTAGCCTCTAATCACTAGCTAACTATAGAACCAGTTTCTCAGAGCTAGCTGTTAATTGTTTTACATCCCCCTCCTCAGCTTGTTTTGTATTAATTAGTTTTTCTATTCCGAGTATTTGCCTCCAGCAATAAGAAACCAAGTTAACCTAGTCAGACCTCATCTCCTTAACAGCAGTCACGTGACTGGCCCACCCATCTGCCTGTTGTCCATCATCCTGACCTCAGTACCTACCTGTCCCGTCGCGATGGTGTCAAACAGACTGCCCAACCACATTAATGACATGCCCCTATCAAAGTAAAGTTCTGAAAGATATCCAACCTCTGACAACCATAGCCATTTGCTTTTGTTAAACTCTGGTCTGGCCATGTGGCTCTTTGAGATGTAGCTAGGCCATGTTTCCCTAAGCTCCGGCACCCTCCCCTACCTCAGTAGGTGGCTCCCTTCTCTCTCTCTCTCCAATTTATTTTTTGAATAAACTGTATTTCCAATCTAACTTCTGTGCAATTCTTTGCATCTTTCATGCTGCGCTGCACCAAAGACCACCCCTGGTCTGACCTAACATTTTGGAACCCCCACAGGAATTCTGACCTAGCAGAGTCAATAAGAGTGACAGTGGCACAGAGTACAGCAGTCTCTAGAGATCCTGAGAGAGTGTGCTTGAGGTAGTCACGTTAGAGTTTGGTTTGATACATTTTAGGGAAACAGAAGTTATGTGCAAAGAGATAAATCAATACATGCAAAGTATACATTAAATTGACTGAGAAAGTTGGAACATATTGATTGGCTTATACATTATACATGAACTTAAAGATTTTTTCATTGGCAGTTGGTTAAAATTTGAGTCCAGCATTATCTAAAATTTGATGAAGTCAGTAGAAAGGAAAGCTTAAATTAAAACAGCAAGGTTGTGAAAGCCATGCCCTTGTTATGTAGATGATGTCTCATGGGTGGCAGCTCTCAGAGGCAGGTGATAGTATACCTGAGTCAGGTTGGAATTTGATAGCTTATTGCCACACAAAAAAGTCTATTTTGTCAGTCTTATGGTCTCTATTTTAGTGTTCATGCCAGTCAGTTGAGCATAAACTCCAAAAGGGAGGGAGTATAATGAGGCATATCCAACATGCTTCTGTCCTGGCCTGGAACTTGGTGTTTTGGGTTTCACTGAGGACCCCTTAGCCAAAAGAGGTGGTCTATTCCCTTGATTTGGGGGACTTAGGATATTATTTTTGGCTGACTCTAGAGACTCTACACTGTAATCGCTAACACTCTGATTTCACACAGAGACGTCAGGGCTCAACATATGAAGTCGTAAAGGTAGCTACTTCCACATGCTAATCCCTGGGACACAGAATATTTTGTGTGAAGTCTGGCTCAAAACACATCAGCTTTCACACATGTCAATTCTTCCTCCACAACTGAGTCAAAGAACAGACTCATGAGTAGAGGCAGATGGACAAGAACAAAGTTTTTGTATATATCACATCAGAGATAGATAAGGGCCCATTGAGTCAAATCTGTAAGGGAAGAGAAGCACTTTTAAACTGCAGTGATCATTCTCCCCATTTCAAGACTAGAGAGATCTGGCCAGAGCCTGGGCCATTCAGGTTAACATCAAGCCAGGAAAGGCACAGCTTAAGGTGCATGCGGGTCTCTTCTACTCTCCATGGTGGAGTATCTCAACTGGTCTACTCCATGGTCTCCCATATAAACACACACTCATACACATATGCACACACAACTTTTCAGGGTTTGGGTCTCTGACTTATGTAATTAGAGCAGGTTAAGTATACCTTAGAGGGACTGAGTATCTTTCTCATAGATCAGTGCCATTTTCTGGAAACCATAAGTGGAGAGAGACTTTCTCGTTATTTTATTTATTTATTTTTGAGTTGGAGTCTTACTCTGTCAACCAGACTGGAGTGCAGTGGCCGCTCGTGGCCACTGTAGCCTCGACCTGCTGGGCTCCAGTGATTCTTCCGCCTCAACCTTCCAAGTAGCTGGAACTACAGGCGCGCGCTACCATGCCTGGCTAATTTTTTGATTTATTGTAGAGATGAGGTCTCGCCAAGTTGCCCAGGTGGGTCTCGAACCCGCAGGATCAGGCAATCCACTCACCTCAGCCTCCCAAAGTGAGGGATTACAGGCTGAGTCACTGAGCCTGGCCTTTCTCGTTACTGAATGAGATTTATGAGCAGGGTCATCATGGAATGGTGGCTCCTAAACTCTTAGCAGGTCTGAGGGTGCCCTTGTGGCTGCTTCTCATCCTGATATCACAGGCTCAGTGGATTTGGCCAGGAGTTCTCCAAATACAAGTATTTGTTCAATAATACTACTCTAAAGTCACAAGGAATAACCTGACTGGGTGGTTCACTGGTGTTTTGTGTTTTGATTCAACAAGGGACTAGAGGCCTTCCTACAA
The DNA here is from genome assembly GCF_000164805.1 of Carlito syrichta. Taxonomy (NCBI): domain Eukaryota; kingdom Metazoa; phylum Chordata; class Mammalia; order Primates; family Tarsiidae; genus Carlito; species Carlito syrichta. The sequence continues at coordinate 18,235 of NW_007231465.1, read as the reverse complement.
ATCTATGATACTGTTGTCCATTGCACCATCCATGCTAACAACAGGGCCTCGGGTGCTCTGTGTAAATGGGGGCCCATCCCTGGACACAGAAGAAGACTAGAAACTGACAGTCTTGGAAGGAGGGGTGGTGTCTATAACACTGGAGTCAAAGGTTGGCTTGGATAATGTTGCAGAGGTGCTGCTCTCTAGAGCAGAGGTCACTGGAGGAAACATGGTAGAAAGTCTTGTCAAAACAAAGCACTGAGGAGACCGGTTGCCCATCGGGTGTCCTAAATTTGGACTAATCGATAGTTTTCCAGCCAAAGGGATTATTCCAAGACGGAGTGGGACTGGAGAAGATGAACGTAGATTGGAGGATGCAGACAGATGACTTTTCATGGTGCCAGTGTACTGTACATAAATTTGGATTGGGGAAAATGGGAGTGCCTTAACCCTGAAGCTGCAGGTGGATCTGAGAGTCACAGCCTTAGAAAGAGGAGTATTGTCAATGTAAGTGACCCCAGGGTCTGAAGTGAGCTGCGAGGTCTAGTGAGCAGATGTGTTAACTGCGATGCTAGAAATGACTCCTGCGGAATTGATGGGCTTGCCAGGGGTAACAGGGGCCATGGTGGAATGGACTGGACGAGGGGTTAGGAAGGACAAAGAGGGAAAGGAATCTACACGAATGGGAGTTCCTTCTGCAGAAGTGAGACTTGAAAAAGAAGAGCATGGGGCTAGGAGCAGAGGAACAGGCAGGATAGGAGAGCTGGCAGCCTGGTGGGCAAAGTCAGTTGTGCTAGGAGGAGCTGAGACATGCAAAGTGCAAGTGACAAGTGACCAGAGGCAGGGAGTCTGTGGTCTTCCCAGCAGGTAAGGGGGAAAAAAAGAGAGATAGATTGGGTGACACAGCAGTTTGCCATGGTTTCTCTTCTGTCTTCTAGAGCCTCTATCTTATCCAAGATGTTGCTATTTATTTTTATGCCCAGTGTTCTTCCCCAAGGAGCCTAGATCTTTTTGAATCACCATGCAGGGACATTTGGTTTGCAGGAGAAGCTCACCTCTATTCCATGACAGTTGCAGTGGAGGTGGCAGCTGCAGTAGCAGTAGAATTGACCTTGTCCATGGCAGAGACTATCATTGGCAGCTCTGGCTACGGAAGAGCTCATGGTGGTATATACGACAGCTTGGTGCTCTGCCTCTCTTTCTCTAGCATCAGCAACATCAGCAAGCCTGGAGAGCTGGGCATTCCAGAATTTCCTCGGTGAACTTCTCTAGCAGCAAGGAGAAACTTGGGGCTGGGTCTAGGAGCATGGTTGCATGTGTCCCCAAGGGTGAGACTTTCCCAGCAGATCTGTGTGACCTGGGATCAGTATGTTCTTCTCAGAAGGAGCACGTCAGAGACACTTGGACCTTTTCACCCAAGTTCTCTTTTGAGTATGAGCAAGAGAGGTTTCTCTCCAGAAGCCTAAGCTGTACCCCAAGGATGAGTTTTCTCCCTGAGTTCCTAGGATCCTAGATGTCAATGACACTCCCTTCTTGCTAGGGTGGTCCCTTTTGTTGACCTCCTGCTCTTTGGTTTCATCCTGATCTACCTCTTTCATCACATTTTGGGGCTCTTCCTGGACCCTTCCCTTGATCTCCTTGGGGAGCCTGGATGGTGTCAGTTTCCTAGGACTGACAACCTTCTCGTGAGGTAGTCAGAAGGGTACACTTGCCATTCATAGGAGGGATATTTGCAGACATTGTGGGTTCCTTCTTTGGGGCTTGACCCTAGGATCAGGTGGTAGGGTCCTCAGAGGAGCCTGTGGCCTGTGGGAGAGGATATTGCTCCTTCAGGGCTATGTAGAGTCTAGGTGGTGGAGGCACATGATCCAGATGTGGGTTGAGCAGGACCAGGGCGAGGTGCAGGTACAGACACTGGGGGGTGGCCCTGGCCAGTGAGGCAGCCTGGCGGAACAGGGGAACGGGTGGGAGATGACACCTCATGCGCTGCCTGCAGGCCTGAAAGCCAACTGAGTAAGAAAAATTACCCCTTGAGAGCTGGTTGTGCAGCCCGTGATTGCCAGAAAAGAGTAAGTCACAGAGACGGGTCTCCTTAGCCACCAGCTCCTCTCTCAGTCAAGCACACCAGCCAGTCCTGTGCCTGTGACATCTCAATGGGGCTCGTGACAGGGACAAAGCACCAGGGCAAGCACGGGGGCACCTCTGAGTGCCAAGAAGAGGCAACAGTGGGCACCGTGTGAGGCCCTGCCAACCACCGGCACAGGTGGATGTTCTAGTCCTGGGAACATCCTGTAGGTGATGGGCACCAGGTGGGCCACTCTGTGAGGATGAGTGGGGACTGCTCGGCTTGGGTACCAGTGGCTGTGTGTCCTGGCCTGTCCTTTGAGTCCCAGGTGCAGAGTCTCTACAAAGCTCAGCCTAGGAGCATCCTAGGTCCTGCCAACCTCATCTCTTATCTCCATGGTCACCCTGGTCCGAGGGTCATGAGCCCAGCTCTGAAGGGTTCTGAAAAGTGATGCAGTTGTGGGACTTGACTGGATGTTACCCCCTATGACATCTCTTCCCAGTAGGAAGGTCTCTTCATTTTATTTTACAAATTGAGTAAATTCCCTTAAGCTTTGGAACGTTTCTCAGGTGATTAGTGTGGTAGTAGCCCAGCTAGGCTTTAAATCCTGGCTGTGTGATTCCAGAGGGTGTGTTCTGGCCTACTGACCCCTTATCGTGTGTACATCATGTGGAATCTTTTTTTCCCCCTGTAGTGGCATCTTTAACACCATGGCATATCTATGCCTAGGAAGAGGTCTTTACCTAAACTCCTAAATTGCCCTTAGGCAGGGACCGCCGATTGTTGCCATAACATCATATCACATTTCTCATCTCATTCAACTTTGCAGCCTAGGAGTTTTTTTTTTGTTGCTTTTGTTTTGCTTTGGTTCTGTTTTTTGTCTACTTTCAAAGACATAAATATGTAAAATTATATTCTAGATCTATTTTAGTCTATCCTGAAAGAAATTCACTAGTAGATTATTCCATATGGATAAGAAACCTGTTTCGTTGGCCTTTCTGGAATACGTTTAGAAAGCAAATATATCATTTATGTGCAAGTTAATAGTGGAGCAATATATTGGATGAAAATATGATCAACACAATGTGGTCATTATGAATATGCCAGTTATGTCCACTCTTCCCTACACATTATTGCCAACTAAATATAACTCTGGATGTCTTATGACCAAGAGAGGAGACGTTTACTCGGGTATCAGGACCTGGAAAACACTTATTATTTTCCTGGAAGTTGGAAGCTTCAGCATGACAAAAGCTATTTGGAGAATCCTATACATGACTTCATCTAGCTTAAATCTTGTTTCGTTGGGTTGTTTCATTGGCTTCTTTCCTCTCTTCAGTTGAGGTTGTGTACCAGATTAATGACACAGAAAACCAAGAGACAGAAACTAGGAGTCAGAGATCAGTAAGAATATTATTCTATGTTTTTTACTTTAACAAATCTATTTAAAATTACATCGACATAATTAACATACCGCACAATTGCTCTTAACCTTCTGCTCATAATATTTCTTCAATAGTGTCTCAGAGAACATTTGGACTTCCATCCTCAACAAGGCTGAAGTTGTTAAGACACAAAACAGTTTTGCTCAGACCCAAATTCTGTTTGAAAAGGGGAGAAATATTATAAGCCCTTTCTAACCTTGCCAGGAGCAGTGATAGATGTTAACTATAGTTTCTTGATATTGTTTGAGGAGAGTTTATAAGAAATAATAAGTTTGTTTGAAAAATATAATCTGCTGGAACAAGTATTAGACCCAGATTTTCTGTAGGAACTCAGAAAGCACATGATCACATGTCAGACTTTTAAAATGGTAAATTACTATCATGTTATTCCTTGAGCAATCAGTCACTAAAGATTTTGGATATGGGGGTTTTTAATGGGGAAATTCTATCTTTCCCATTTGTTGATTGGAAGATTGAATTCAGAAATTAGCATGAAAATGTGTAAGTTCTTTAAAAATGTTTTGTGTTATTTTCTCATTGCTATATACTTTTTTATGATGTTGTTCATGTTAGACAGTGCCTTTTGTTTTACCGTTTTGGAAACCAGACTTATTCAATAGCTAAATGGAAGTTAATGGCCTTTTTAGTGAAGCTTGGGAATGAAGTCATAGATATTTCTCAACATAGTGCTTTATAATATATTCAGCAACTAACTCTCTCATGTATCCTTCCTTTGAATTTTGAGAACCTACTTTCAGCTAGATGCTAGTTTTCAGATTTCGACAAATATTTTCCATATTTCAAAGATTTTGACTTCATGGTCCATGGATAGTTTCTGTTGCTCCTTCTGTTCATCCTCATCTCCTTCTTCCTCTTCTTTCTCCTTCATTTCTTCTTTACTTTTCTTCTTCTTCATGACCCTTGCAACATGTAAGAATCATTCTTAGCTCACAGGTCATACAAAATGATCTCTGGCCTGTCTTTGCTAATCCCTGATCTAAAAGCTTTGAGTAAATCAATTCTTTGAATTAATTACTGGTCTTCCCAATCATATTTTTACTCTCCTGCGGTCTCTAATCAACATGGTATCCAGAGAGCTTCTCACAAAACATAGTTCATATCATTCAAATCTCTTCAATGGATTACACTAAGCAGAAACTAAAGGTCTCAAAATGCCTCCATAGCCCTAGGAATTCTAGCCCTCCCTTGCCTTTTCCTCTCTATGCCAGGCCCTCTCTTGCTCCTGACACAATGATGTCCGTTCTGTTCCATGAATACGCTATGGGTGTTATTGCCTCATGACCTTCACATCTGGCTATTCCCTCAGCCTGGAGCACTCATTCCCCAGATATGCTCATTGTTGTTTTCTTTTCTTTTCTTTTTTTTTTTTATATATCAATATTTTTAATTTTGATATTGTGGGGTACAGTTAAGGGTTAGGTATACAAATATGCTTTGTTCAGGCACCCTTGTTGATAAGGGGTGTCTCCCTGTCCCCAGACAGATATTGACTACCATTAATTCCACCTCCCTTCCCCTCCCCACCCCATAGTTTCCCACCACTGTCAGGCCTTTTTTTATAGTATTACAATGGATGTTCAAGATTCACTAAATGAGTGAGAACATGTGATACTCAGATCTTTATTTCTGTGAGAGGTCACTCAGTATTATTGACTCTAGTTCCATCCAGGTTGCTGCGAAGTTCATGATTTTGTTCTTTTTTATGGTTGTGTAGTATTCCATCGTGTATATGTACCACATTTTAATTTATTTTATATTTATATTTATTTTTTATTTATTTTATAATCAATATTTTTTATTATGATGTGGGGTACAGTTAAGGGTTAGGTATACAAATACGTTTCTTTCAGGCACCCTGTTGATAAGAGATGTTTCCCTGTCCCCAGACAGATATTTGCTACTGTTAATCCCATCTCCCTCCTCCCTCATAGTTTCCCACTACTGTCAGTCTTTTTCTTATAGTATTATATTGGATGTTCAAGGTCCATTATATGAGTGAGAACATGTGATACTCGGATCTTTGTTTCTGTGAGAGGTCATTCAGTATGATAGACGCTAGTTCCATCCAGGTTGCTGCGAAATTCATGATTTTGTTCTTTTTTATGGCTGCGTAGTATTCCATCGTGTATATGTACCACATTTTTTTAAACCAGTCCTCTTTTGATGGGCAGCATGGTTGTTTCCAGGTTTTTGCTATTGTGAACAATGCTGCGATAAACATACGTGTGCAGGTATCTTTTTTACAGAGTGATTTGTGTTCTTCAGGATATATTCCCAGTAGGGGATTACGGTCTCATATGGGAGGTTGATATTTAGAGCTTTTAGGAATCGTCACACTGCTTTCCACAGAGGTTGCACAAGTTTACACTCCCACCAACAGTGTAGTAGTGTTCCCTTTTCGCCACACCCTCTCCAGCAGCTGTTATTTTTTGAGTTGTTGATAATTGCCATTCTGGCTGGATTTAGGTGGTATCTCAGTGTGGTTTTGATTTGCATCTCCTTGATGATTAGTGAGGTTGAACATTTCTTCATGTGTCTGTTGGCTGCTCGAATGTCTTCCTTTGTGAAGTGTCTGTTCATATCTTTTCCCTATTTTATAATGGGGTTGTTTGTTTTTTTCTTTTCACTACATTTGAGTTCCTTGTAGATAAAAGATGTTAAGCCTTTGTGTGACATGGTGTTGGCAAATACTTTTTCCGAGTCTGTAGGCTGTCTCCCTGCTCTCTTGAAGGTTTCTTTGGCTTTGCAGAAGCTTGTCAGTTTAATGAGGTCCCACTTGTCTATCTTCTCTCTTATTACCTGTTGGTTTCGGGTTTTGTTCAGGAATTGGAGGCCAGTTCCGATTTCCATGAGGGTATGTTCTTCATTTTCTAAGGTTCTTATGGTTTGAGGTTTTACATTTAGGTCTCTGATCCATTTGGAGTTAACCTTTGTGCATAGGGCTAGATAGGGGTCCCGTTTCAATCTTCTCCATGTGGTCAGCCAGTTTTCCCAGCACCATTTACTGAATAGGTGGTGGAGGCTTTGTCAAAGATGAGTTGGTTGAGAAATTGAGATTTTGCTTCTGGAATCTCAATTCTATTCCATTGATCTATATGCCTATTCCTATACCAATACCAAGCTGTTTTGATTACTGTAGCTTTATAGTAAAGTTTGAAGTCTGGTAATGTGATACAAATTGCTTTGGTTTTTTTGCTGAGGATTGTTCTGGCTATTCTTGAATGTTTGTGTTTCCATATGAATTCCTCTGTTGTTTTTTCTAGGTCTGAGAAGAATGTTGCTGGTAAATTGATGGCTATTGCATTGAATTTGTAGATTGCCTTAGGTAAGATGGACATCTTCACAATGCTGATTCTTCCAATACATGAGCATGGGATATTTTTCCATTTGTTTGTGTCATCTTTGATTTCTTTGAGCAGTGTTTTGTAGTTTTCATTGTAAAGGTCTTTCACGTCTCTGGTTAGGAAATGCCAAGGTATTTCATTTTTTTTTTTTTTGTGGCTATTGTGAATGGAATTGTGTTTTTTATTTGGGTTTCTGTTTGTTTATTATAGGTGTAAAGAAATGTGATTGTCTTTTGCACATTTATTTTGTATCCTGAGACTTTGCCAAAGGTCTTTATCAGTGTAAGGAAGTTTTTGACAGATTCTCTTGGGTTTTCAAGGTACACAATCATATCATCTGCAAAGAGAGCTAACGTGACTTCCTCTTTTCCTATTTGGATACACCCGATTGCCTTCTCTTGTCTGATTGCTCCAGCCAGGACTTCCAATACTATGTTGAACAGGAGGGGTGAGAGTGGGCATCCTTGGCTTGTTCCAGTTTTCAAGGGAAATGGTTCCAATTTTTGTCCATTTAGGAGTATGCTGTCTCTGGGTTTCTCGTAGATGGCTTTTACTATTTTGAGGTATGTTCCCCATATGCCTAGATGTTCGAGGGTTTTTATCAAGAAGGGGTGCTGGATTTTATCAAAAGTTTCTTCTGCATCTAATGATATAATCATGTGGTTTTTGTTTTGATATCTGTTGGTGTATTTAATTACATTTATGGTTTTAAAAATGTTGAACCAGACTTGCATCCCAGGAATGAAGCCTACTTCATCATGATGGATGATTTTTGAGATGTATTGTGGAATCCGGTTTGCTAGGATCTTGTTGAGAATTTTAGCATCTATGTTCATCAAAGATATTGGCCTGTAGTTCTCTTTCTTTGTTGGATCTTTACCTGGCTTGGGTATCAATGTGATGTTGCCTTGTAAAAATGATTTGGGGAGAGTTCCATCTTTTTCAATGACCTGGAGTATCTTCAGTAGGGTTGGTATTAGCTCCTCCTTAACTGTCTTGTAGAATTCTGCTGGAAAACCATCTGGACCAGAGTTTTTTTGGTAGGTAGTTTTCTTATTACGTAGTCAATTTCCTTGATTGTTATTGGTCTATTTAGGGTCTCAATTTCTTCTTGTTCCAACCTAGGTAGGTTGTGTGATGTCAGAAAGTCCTCCATTTCCTTAAGGTTTTCAAGTTTGTTTCCATACAAGTGTACATAGTAGTCTCTAATGATCTTTTGTATTTCTTCAGGGTCAGATGTGACTTCATCTTTTGTGTTTCTGATTGTGCTTTTCTCATTTTTTTTCTCTTTTCTTGGTCAGTCTAGCTAGGGGACCATCAATCTTGTTTATCCTTTCGAAGAACCAACTTTTTGTTTCATTGATTTTTTATATATCTTTTTGTCTTTTATGTCCTGGATTTGGGCTTTTATTTTGGTGATCTGGATTCTTCTGCTGAAATTAGGGTTATTGTGGC
>NW_007231465.1:7336-9605 GCF_000164805.1 Carlito syrichta | reverse complement strand
CCAGAGTCTCATTGAGGTTCCGGATGTCCTTGCTGATTTTTTGTCCTGATGATCTGTCTAGGTTTGTGAGTGGTGTATTAAAGTCCCCAGTTATGATGGAGTTAGATTCAATATCTTTCTTTAGTTTTCCTAGAAGTTGCTTTTGAGAGTTGGCGCACCCATGTTGGGTGCATATATGTTTAGGATAGATATTTCTTGTTGATGGAATGAACCTTCTATCATTATGCAGTGGCCTTCTGTATCTTTTTAAATTTTTGATTGCTTAAATGGTATTTTGTCTGAAATTAGGATCACGACTCCTCCTTTCTTTTGTGTTCCATTTGACTGAAAATTTGTTTCCCATCCCCTTACTTTGAATCTGTGTATGCCCTTTCTAGTGAGATGGGTCTTTTGAAGGCAGTATATTTTTTCCTGGTGATATTTTATCCATTTTGCCATTCTACGTTTTTTCAGTGGTGCGTTTAGTCCATTTACATTCAGGGTAATTATTGAAATGTGAGAGTTCGTCCCTATCATGGAGTTCTTATAGAGTTGTTGTTCTTCCACTTGGTTTTTTTTTTTTCTTTCTTTTGGTTTTGGGGATGGTTTATGTATATTTTAATCTTTTCCCTGTACTCTTGTGTAGAACGTTGTTCTTTTTTCCTTTTCTTCTATGTTTAGTACTTTCTTAAGTGTTTTATGTAGAGGTATTTTGGTGGCAGCATGAGTTCTTAGGGATTGGATATCTGGGAAAGATTTTAATTCTCCCTCGCCTATGAAGCTTAGCTTAGCCAGGTAGGTTATTCTTGGTTGAAATTGTTTATCTTTTAGGGCTCCAAGCTCACCTAGCCTGCAGGCTTTCTGTAGATAAATCTGCTGCTAATTCTGATTGGTCTTCCATGGAAGGTGATCTGGCATTTTTCTCCTGCTGCCTTTAGGATTTTTTCTTTTATGCCTACTTTGTTTAGGCGAATTATTATGTGTCTAGAAGTTGGTCTTCTCATTTGTTGTCTTGCAGGGGTTCTCTGAATCTCTTCTGTTTGAATTTTTGCATCACTGATTAGATAAGGGAAGTTTTCTCGAATGATCTCATGGAAAGTTTGTTCCAATGTGGTCTCTGTCTCTCTTTCTGCCTCAGGAATGCCTTTACTCTTAGGTTTGGTCTCTTAAAGTAATTACTCATCTCTTGAAGGTTTTTTCTTTTTTTTGAGCTTGTTTTCTGAGTTTTTAAGAGTTTGGGTTCGTTCTATATTTTGGTCCTCAAGCTCTGAGATTCTTTCTTCTGCTTGGGTAATTCTGCTTTACATGCTTATCAGTTTGTTATTTATTTCATTCTCAGTATTCTTTATTCCTTTTATCTCAGATATCAGCTCCTTCCTAGTTTCTTCTTGTGTCTCCTCAATTCTTATTAATCTCTTCATTAATGTCTTGATATCTAGGTTTGTAGCTTGAGACCCTTCATTTTGGGGGCTGTTCATTGTTTGCATTTCAGTCAATTTTCTCAGTGTCTGCCCTCCCAGGGGTCTGGGAGAGACCCATACTCTCTTTTGGTTTTTCTTCATTTGTGTACATTTTTCTCTCTCTCCCCCTTTCCCTCCCCTTCTTCAATTCTGTTTTTGAGGGAACGTTGGGTTGCCTTTATTTATCTTCTGCAATATCCTGTTCTCCTTATGAGCTTCTTCTGGCTATGTTCACTTTTCAGGTTGGAGTGTAGGCTGCAATGTATACTTTTTGCAGTTTTGAGGTTTAATTGAGAGGGAAGCTGTGGTTCAGAATGTATATGCTGATACTAGCATCCACAAACAGGTGTTTGAGCACACTGGAACCTATTTCCCTCTGCCTTACAATCTATCTGTTCAGCAGTACATAGTCTTGGTTCCTAGATTAAAATGGGGGTATAAAAGAGGAAAATAATGGAGGAAGGGGTGTCAATAGGAAGTTAGAGAGAGAGAAGAGTAAGAGTGAAAACGACATACATACCAACTATCAGGTGAGAAAGACACACAAGGCCGGAAAGAAGTGAAAAAAGACACGTAAGAAAGATTCCCTAAAGAATACTGATAACTACACAGAGACAGACCAATATAGTCATGAAACAGTGTAAGTCAGAAGGCAGACAACAAACGTGATCAAAATAAACAGTCAACATGGTAAAATCATAAGTCACAATAAGAGATCAGACTAAAATCACTTCAACTCTGATCTCCGGTCTCTCCCCTTTGTTTTTCATTGCAGGCAGCTAGATTTACTCACAGTTTGGGTTTGGCTGCCTGGGAGTTGCTTTTATCTG
>NW_007231465.1:0-7048 GCF_000164805.1 Carlito syrichta | reverse complement strand
GCCAGGAATGGGACCGGTGTCTCTGAGGGGCGGGCGCCCAGAGCCTCCATGAGTGATCGGCGGTTTGGTGCTGGGTGCTGGGTGAGAGATGATGTAGCCAGGGAGCTAGCTAAGTCCCGAGACTCCCATGCACGTGGTGGAAGAGCAGTAGCAGGGGGCCATAATATTCAGCCGTACGTGGTGGGACCGAAGGTCCCCAGACCTCGGACCAGCGTGGCTGGTGGTGGGCTGGGGGATGGGGGAAGAAAAGTAAGAGTCTTATTGGGAACTCACGTTCGGAGACTCTCACAAGTTCACCTATGCCGTTGCCATCTTGTTCCCCCCTGTACGACATTTTAAAAATCCAGTCCTCTTTTGATGGACAGTATGGTTCATTCCAGGTTCTTGCTATTATGAAAATGCTGTGATAAACATACGTGTGCAGGTATCTTTTTTATAGAGTGATTTGAATTCTTCAGGGTATATCCCCAGTAGGGGGATTGTGGGGTCATATGGGAGGTTGGTATTTAGAGCTTTTAGGAATCGCCACACTGTTTTCCACAGAGGTTGCACCAATTTGCACTCCCACCGACAGTGTAGGAGTATTCCCTTTTCACCACACCCTCTCCAGCAACTGTTATTTTTTGAGTTATTGATAATTGCTTTTCTGACTGGAGTTAGGTGGTATCTCAGTGTGGTTTTGATTTGCATCTCCTTGATGTTTAGTGAGGTTGAACATTTCTTCATGTGTCTGTTGGTTCTTGGATGTCTTCCTTTGAGAAGTGTCTGTTCATATCTTTTGCCTACTTTATAATGGGGTTGTTTTTTTCTTTTCAGCACGTTTGTGTTCCATGCAGATTGAAGATGTTAAGCCTTTGTCGGACCTGGAGTTGGCAAATACTTTTTCCCAGTCTGTGGGCTTTCTCCCTGCTCTCTTGATGGTTTTTTTGGCTTTGCAGAACTTGTCAGTTTAATGAGGTCCCACTTGTCTATCTTATCTCTTATGGCCTGTGGGTTTCAGGTTTTGTTCAGGAATTGGATGCCAGTTCCAATTTCCATAAGGGTGTGTCCTGCATTTTCTAAGATTCTCATGGTTTGAGGTTTTCCATTTAGGTCTCTGATCCATTTAGAGTTAATTTTTGCATATGGGGACAGATAGGGATCTTGTTTGAGTCTTCTGCATGTGGTTAGCCAGTTTTCCCAGCACCATTTACTGAATAGGTTCTCCTTTCCCCAGTGGTAGGTGGTGGAGGCTTTGTTGAAGATGAGTTGGTTGAGAAATTGAGGTTTAGCATCTGGAATCTCAATTCTATTCCATTGGTCTATATGACTGTTTTTGTACCAATACCAAGCTGTTTTGATGATTGTAGCTTTATAGTAATGTTTGAAGTCTGGCAATGCGATTCTGCCTGCTTTGTTTTTTTTTTTGCTGAGGATTATTCTAGCTATTCTTGGCTGTTTGTGTTTCCACATGAATTCCTGTATTGTTTTTTCTAAGTCTGAGAAGAATGTTGCTGGTAATTTGATAGGTATTGCATTAAATCTGTAGATTACCTTCAGTAGGATAGACATCTTCACAATGTTGATTCTTCCAATCCATGAGCATGGGATATTTTTCCACTTGTTTGTGTCATCTTTGATTTATTTGAGCAGTGTTTTGTAGTTGTCATTGTAAAGGTCTTTCACGTCTCTGGTTAGGAAGATGCCAAGGTATTTCATTTTTTTTTTGGTTATTGTGAATGGACTTATGCTTTTTATTTGGGTTTCTGTTTTTTTATTATTGATGTAAAGAAATGCGATTGTCTTTTGTACATTTAATTTATTTCCTGAGACTTTGCCAAGGTCCTTTATCAGTGTAAGGAGGTTTTTGACAGATTCTCTTGGGTTTTCAAGGTACACAATCATATCATCTGCAAAGAGAGCTAACGTGACTTCCTCTTTTCCTATTTGGATACCCCTGATTGCCTTCTCTTGTCTGATTGCTCTAACCAGGATTTCCAATACTATATTGAACAGGAGGGGTGAGAGTGGACATCCTTGTCTTGTTCCAGTTTTCAGGGGAAATCGTTCCAATTTTTGTGTGTTTAGGTGTATGCTGGCTATGGTTTTCTTGAAGATGGCTTTCAGTACTTTGAGGTATGTTCCCCATATGTCTAGATGTTTGAGGGTTCTTATCAAAAGGGATGCTGGATTTTATCAAAAGCTTTTTCTGCATCTAATGATGCAATTATGTGGTTTTTGTTTTAACATCTGTTGATGTATTTAATTACATTTATGGTTTTACGAATGTTTAACCAGACTTGCATCCCAGGGATGAAGCCTACTTGGTCATGATGGATGATGTTTGAGATGTGTTGTTGAATCTGGTTTGCTAGGATGTTGTTGAGGATTTTAGCATCTATGTTCCTCAGAAATATTGGCCTGTAGTTCTCTTTCTTTGTTGGCTCTTTACCTGGTTTGGGTATCAATGTGATGTTTACTTTGTAAATTGATTTTGGGAGAATTCCGTCCTTCTCAATCACCTGGAATACCTTCAGTAGGATTGATATCAGCTCCTCCTTAAATGTCTTGTAGAATTCTGCTGGAAAGCCATCTGGACCTGGGCTTTTTTTTGTAGGTAGTTTTCTTATCATGTAGTCAATTTCCTTGATTTTTATTGGTATTTAGGGTCTCAATGTCTTCTTTTTTCAGCCTAGGCAGGTTGTGTGATGACAGAAATTCCTCCATTTCCTTAAGGTTTTCAAGTTAGTTTCCATACAAGTGTACATTGTAGTCTCTTATGATCTTTTGTATTTCCTCAGGGTCAGACGTGACTTCATCTTTTGTATTTCTGATTCTGTTTATTTGGACTTTTTCTCTCTTTTTCTTGGTCATTCTAGCTAGGGGACCATCGATCCTGTGTATTCTTTCGAAGAACCGGCTGTTTGTTTCAATGATTCTTTGTATTATCTTTTTGTCTTCTATGTCCTGGATTTGGGCTTTTATTTTGGTGATATGGATTCTTCTGCTGAAATTAGGGTTTTGGTAGTCTAGCTTTTCCAGCTTCCTTAGGTGACTTGTTAGGCTATTAATTGGTGATCTTTCCATTTTCTTCATGTGCGTTTGCAGGGATATAAATTCCCCTCTTACTAGAGCTTTCAGGGCATCCGAGAGATTTTGTTAAGGTGTTTCTTCATTTTTATTTGTTTCCAGGTATCTTTTAATATCTGTTTTGATTTCATTGTTGACTCAGGAGTTGTTTAGCATCATGCTGTTTGCTGTCCATGTCTTTGTTGGTTTTGGGGGGACCTTGTTGGTGTTAATGTTTATTTTTATTCCAATGTGGTTCAAAAAATATATGGCAAAATTTTGGTCCTTTTAAATTTGCTAATACTTGATTTATGGCCATATATATGGTCGATCTTTGAGTACATTCCATGTGGTGATGAGTAGAATGTATATTTTGTGGTCTTTGGATAGAGTGTTCTGTAGCTATCAATTAAGTCCATTTGGTCAAGAGTCACATTGAGGTTTCTGATCTCGTTGCTGATTTTTTGTCTTGATGTGTGTCTAGGGTTTTGAGTGGGGTATTGAAGTCCACAGCTATGATGGTGTTGGAGTTGATATCTTTTTTTAGTTTACCTAGAAGCTGCTTTATGAAAGTTGGTGCTCCTATATTGGGTGCATATATGTTTAGGATGGATATTTCTTGTTGATGGATTAAACCTTTATCATTATGTAGTGGTCTTCTGTATCTTCTGTATCTTTTTTGATTTTTGATAACTTAAAGGGTATTTTGTCTGAGATTAAGGTCACCACTCTTCCTTTTTTTGTGTTCTGTTCACCTGAAAATTTGTTTCCCATCCTCTTACTTTGAGTATGTGAGTGTCCTATCTAGTGAAGTGTTGCCTGGTGATAATTTATCCTTTTTGCCATTTTATGTCTTTTCAGTGGTGCATTTAGTCTGTTCACATTCAAACTAATTATTGAAATGTGAGAGTTGATCCCTATCATAATGTTCTTACACAGTTGTTGTTCTTTCTGTTTGTGTGTTGTCTTTCTTTTGGTTCTGGAGTTGGTTCATGTGTGTTTTTAATCTTTTGCCTGTACTCTTGTGAAGAACATTGTTTTTTTTCCCTTTTCTTCTGTTTTCAATACTTTCTTAAGTGTTTCTTGTAGAGGTAGTCTGGTGGCAGTGTAGGTTCTTAGGGATTGGATATGTGGGAAAGATTTCAATTCTCCTTCACTGATGAAGCTTAGCTTGGTTGGGTGGGTTATTCTTGGTTGAAATTGTGTATCTTTTAGAACTTTGAACATAGGGCTCCAAGCTCTCCCAGCCTGGAGGGTTTCTGTAGATAAATCTGCTGCTATTCCAATTGGTCTTCCCTGGGAGGTAGTCTGACCTTTTTCTCTTGCTGCCTTTAGGATTTTTTCTTTTATAGCTACTTTTTTTAGACAAATTATTATGTGTCTGGGAGTTGGTCTTCTCATTTGTTGTCTTGCAGGGGTTCTCTGAATCTCTTGTGTTGAATTTTTTCATCCCTGATGAGATGAGGGAAGTTTTCTTGACTGATTTCATGAAATGTTTGTTCCAGTGTGGCCTCTGTTTCTCTCTCTGCCTCAGGAACGCCAATTACTGTTAGGTTTGGTCTCTTGAAGTGATCATTCATCTTTTGCAGGTTTTCTTCTGTCTTTTTGAGCTTCTTTTCTATGCTTTTGACAGTTTGGGTTAGTTCTGTGTTTTGGTCTTCAAGCTATGAGATTCTTTCTTCTGCTTGACTAATTCTGCTTTTCATGCTTATTAGTTTGTTATTCATTTCCATCACAGTATTCTTTACTGCGGTTATTTCTGACATCAACTGCTTCCTGTTTTCCTCTTTTCTCTCCTCAATTTTTTTAATTCTCTCTATTAATGTCTTGATGTCTGTGTTTGTTGCATGTGACCGGTCATTCTGGGGGCTCTTCATTGTTTGTGTTCCAAAGTCTGTTTTCACAGTGTCTGTCCTCCCAGGGTTCTGTGTGAGACCTATATTCTTCTTTTGGTTTTTCTTCATTTGTGCAGTTTTTTCCCCCTCCCTACTTTTTCCGTCTCTCCATGTCACTATCTTCTTCAATTCTGTTATTCAGGGGTGGAGGGGTTGCTTTTACTTCTGTTTATTCAATCTCCTATTCTTCTTTATGTATGTCTTGTTACTTTGTTCAATTCTGGAGTTGTACTGTAGGCTGGGTGTGGTCCTTTTTCAGTTTTGAGATTTACTTAAGGGGCAGCTGTGATTCAAAATCTGTCTGCAGGTCCTGATATCTGGCGACAGGTGTATGGATAATCTGAAACCCACTTTACACTGCCTTGGAATCTGTCCATGCAGTGGGTTTGTAAGTTTACTCCCTGAAATAAAATGACATTAACAGAGGGAAGATAATGGAGCAGACAGTGGGGGGAAGAAGAGGGTGGAGAGAGAGAGGCATAAGAGTGAAAACAGACTAGTGTACCAACAAATGGAGAGAGATAAAAATTGAAACATATAAAAACAATAGACTACTACTAGAAACTAACCAACTCTCATACAAAAAAAGTGAAAACATACAATGTTGCTAGCTTACAAGCTTACCAACCTCCTTATTGGTGTGCTATTCCTCTATACTAAGATGGGGTTTACAGAGAAAAGAAAAGAAGAGAAAATAAGGAGAAAAAAGGGGGAGAGGAACAAAACTGAAAGAATAGAATCAAGTCAGTAGACTAACAGAACCAATCATGCACACTCTGAGACTTTTCGTTTATGTCAAATGTCCTTTCAGCTCTGATTTCTAGCTCTCTGTTCAGGCCGATAAGTTTGTTTACAGTTAGGGTCAGTTGCCCCTGGCCTGCTGTGATGGGCAGTTCAGATCATCACTCAGTTCTCCACTGCCCCATTCACCACTCAGATCTAGCCTGTGTCTTTCAGGCTTCGATTTTTCCCCTTTCGGTGTTGTTACCTTGAGTCGCCAGAAGGTGGTGCTATCCCATCAATCCAGATGGTCTTTATCTCAGCTGCTCACCTGCCCCTAAGGGGAGGGTCTGAGATGTTTCCTCAAGGCACACAGGAGGAGACCCATGGCCTGGCAGGACTTCACAGTGGTAGTAGTCCTCAGCAGATCTTGCTCGCAGGGGCTTCAAGGTCTGAAGTCATGGATTGCCTCAGGCACAGGCCTGTGTGATGTGTAATGGTTGCCTCGGCAGCGGCGGCAGTGGTTGCAGCTCCACTCAGGCACTGGCAGTGCAATGTGAAATGGTTACTTCAGTGGCGGTGGCAGCAGCAGTGGTGGTGGCTTGCTTCAGGCACAGGCAGTGTGATCTGGAATGGCTGCCTTGGCCTCATTGTTGTTTTCTAGAACCCTTCAAGTTCCGTCTTGAATTTCACCTTCACTATAATTACCAAGTGCAAGCTCCCCCATCAACTAAGACTCTTTATCCCCTTTCTGCAAACTATTTATTTTACCCAGTTACCTAATTATTATTTATATATTAGTCTTGTGTTTATATATTTGCTATTTTTTCATCTTCATTCCCTAACTAAAGGATGGGGATATTTTCTTTATTTTCCACTGCCATGTTATCTGAATATACTTACAAGCCATATAGAATAACAGTACCTGCATTTTTTAGGAAATCAATAAGCTTTATCAAATGAAAAAAGAAAGATACAATATTGAATGTCACGCCTACAATTTGCTGTTGGTGTACCCAGTCAAGTTATATGTATCTGCTAATCTACTTCAATTTCCTCTCTTTTGAAGCAGATTCATAACAGTTCTCATTTCAAAAACTCATTAGAAGAACCAAGGAAATGTAAGGTGATATGTAACAAGTAGTTGTTATTATCTTAGTGTGAACTAAGCAGGAATCCAGTTTTGGAGATGTGTAGAACGATAGAGTAAATCTTATCACATTCAGAACCAAAAGTGAGTGCAATCCTTATATAAAGAGAATACAAAGTCTTGAACACCCAGGGACATAGGACATATGAACCACAAAGGCATACGTTTAGAAGACAGTTGTATTTATTACATCTATTTTCCAGAGTGAGCCAAGATGATGATGTTATCAGGACAG
>NW_007231464.1:42601-56600 GCF_000164805.1 Carlito syrichta | reverse complement strand
CAAGCCCATGATTAGGCGCATGATATACCGCCGGGCCCTCCTTCACTGTGCACCGCGCAAGTGCGACGCGGCAGAGCCTATGAACTGCTGACACGCTGGTACGGGACTTGTGGGTGGAGACCAAGGGATATAAGTACGGGACAACGGGGAAGAAAGAAAAAGAAACTGGCATGGTGTAAAGGCTGAATAAACCGCTTTGAGAAGAACACGTTGTTGTTGCCTCCTTCCTGCTGGTCAGGGGTGAGCGACAAACTAAGAAGTCGGGTCCTGCCAAATTGTTAATAACATGTGAGAGCAGATTAAGGACATTTTTAGAATATTCAAGAAATCAGAAAATTTATTTCAGGCACTGTTTGTTGCAAAGTTCATTAAAAAGTTTTCTAACCAAACAGGAGAATTTAGAAAGAAAGCATACTAGAACATTGTGTGCAGTGCTCAGCATACCTTGGAGCAAACCAAAGGAAGAAAAGAGCTCAGGGAAGGGTGGCTCCACTCCAGGCCTAGGAAGATGGCACTAGAATGGGAAGAAGAGAAAAAGGAGGGCCCCAGACAGTGAGTTTTTTGTTTGTTTGTTTGTTTGTTTTTAGTTGGAGTCTCATTCTGTTACCCAGGCTGGATGGAGTGCAGTGGCATGGCTCGATCTGCAGGGCAGGTGATCCTTCCGCCTCAGACTCCCAAGTAGTTTGAAACACAGGCACGTGCCACCATGTCACCTGGCTAATTTTTTGGATTTATTGTAGAGTCGAAGTCTCGCCAAGTTGCCCAGTCTGGTCTCAAACTCTCAGGCTCAGGCAATTCTCTCTCCTCTGCCTCCTAAAGTGCTGGAATGACAGGCATGGGCCACCAAGGCTGGCCTTTATATTATTGTTATCATTTAAGTCGGAGTCTCACTGTCGCCCAGGCTGGAGTGCAGAGGCACGCTACTCACGACTACTGCAATTTCAACCTACTGGACTCAGTCGATCCTTCTGCCTCAGCCTTCCAAGTAGCTAGAACTACAGGCATGAGCCTCCACACCCGGCTGATTTTTAAATTTATTGTAGAGATGAGGTTTTGCCAAGCTGCCCAGGCTAGTCTCGAACCCCTGCGCTCACACAGTCCTCTTGCCCCCACCTCCAAGTCTTGGGATGACAGGTGTGAGGCACCACTCCTGGCTGCTTCTGTTTCTTACTAACTCTTGGATATCTCATCTGTCATTTAAGCTGACAGCTCCCAGCACTTCCATAGTGGGCAGTTCAGCTATACACCCTCTGATGGTCATGGATGGCCAGGAGGGAACAAGGTTAGAGAAAGAATTCCCTAAGGATGAAGGATTCCAGATCTTTTCAAAAATATCTGCGGTGGTATCATTTTGTCTACACAAATGACTTTTTTTTTTTGAGGGTCTCCTTTTGTAGCCCAGGCTGGAGTGTGCAGAAGTGTGCAAACAGCTCACCACAGCAGCCTCGGCTCCCCCAGGCTCAGGTGATTCTTTTGCCTCAGCCCCTTGAGTAGCTGGAACGACAGGCCTGTACCACCACTCTTGCCTGGCTTATTTTTCTGATGTTTTTGTAGAGACAAGGTCATGTTATGTTGCTACCTAGGCTGATCTGGAACTCGTGGGCTCAAGGGTTTCTCCTGCCTCTGCCTCCCAAAGTGCTGGGCACTTAAGAGGTATGAATCATTATGCCTGACCATGAATAACCTAGTGTGTAGTCTCTTGTGATCCCGTGTGGGGATAGCAAATGTTGCAAAGCTAAAACTTCTCTTTGCAAAAGGGGAGGGTCATGAAAGTGTCTAAACAGTTTTTAAGTAAGTACACTCTTGGCTGGGTACGTGGGTGTCTCACATCCGTCAGCCCAGCACTTTTGCAGATTGAGGTAGAAGGATTGCTGGAGCCCAGGTGTTTGAGAGCAGCCTGGGCAACACAGCCAGACCTTGTCTCTAACCCCCCATATAAACAAAAGAGTCAGGCATGATGGTGCTTGCCTGTAGTCCCAACTACTCAGGAGACTGAGGTGGAAGGATCACCGGAGCCCAGGAGGTTGAGGCTGTGGTAAACCGTGACCATGCCACTGCACTCCAGCCTAGGTGACAGAGTGAGACTCCAACTCAAAAAAAAGAAAAGAAACAAAAGGAATTTCATATATGATATCTATCTACATGTTATTTATAGAGATAGTAACATAAATCACATTATATACACAATTTATATGTACATACTTATTTACATATATACTCATATGTAAAAAATAAATATATGCTATGATATAATAGAGTTAACATTAACTTTACCAATGTCTGCTTCCTTTTTTGTTTGTTGTTGGCTTGGTTTGATTTGGTTTGGTTTGTGGGGGGAGGATAGCATAGCAACAGAGTCTCACTATGTTGGCTAGGCTGGTCTCAAACTCGTGGCCAGAAGCAATCCTCCTGCCTCAATTTCCCAAAGTGCTGGGATGACAGGCATGAACCACTGTACCGGGCCTCTGCTTCCTTTGGAATGTGGCTATTAGAAACATTTTTACATTGCCTATGTAGCTCACATGGTGTTTATTCTTCTGGAAACCATTGACATAGTTGATGAGAAACTACTGTTTGAAATCGTGTCCATGAAATGGAATTTTTCACTCCTACTTCTACCTGAAAGGTCTGAGCCGTGTGGGTCACTTCCACGCAGAAAAGCAGCCTCAATGACCAACACAGAGCTTCAGATAAAAATGTTTTTAAACGGCAGTTTCGGCCGGATATGGAGACTCATGCCTATAATCCCAGCACTTTGGGAGGCTGAAGTGAGAAGATTGCTTGAGCTCACGGGTTCAAGACCAACCTAGGCAATATGGCAAGACCTCGTTTCTACAATAAATCCCAAAAAATTTAGCTGGGCATGGTGGTGCATGCCTGTAGTTCCAGCTACTTGGAAGGCTGAAGCGGAAGGATCACCTGAGCCAGTCAGGTCTGGGCTGCAGTTGCCATGAGTGTGCCACTGCACTCCAGCCTAGGTAATAGAGTGTGAAAGGAGGTACCTCCAGAAACCTAGAATAAACTTAGTTTAGCATAGTCTCTTTGCCTCAGCATAACCATTTTTGCTTAGACTTTACCCCTGACATGCTTTGAAGCTAGCACAGGTTAGACATAGATAAATTTCCAATAGGCAGTTTTTAGGAAGCGTTCAGACATTCTACAGCAGGTCAAGCGGTAGCCTACCCCACCCCTTTGGCAAATCTCCATCAGATGCAAGACCAGGACAGCCCAACCTTTCAATTCATGATTTAGCATAATGATCTCTAGTAAACTTTCAGGTTCCTTGCCAAGGCAGAAGGTCAAAGACACCCCTTGGCCGGTCAAAGCCATAGAAATGATAATAAGACCACCTTTTGGCCAAGGAGTTTGTAGACTGCAAATGTCTAACAAGTCTCTTGCAGGAAAACTCCCTCCTCTAGTCTCCTCCCATCTAGCCCACCATCTGCGGGCAGGAGATGATAGTGTCCGGCGACTTCAAGATCTAAGACTCATGTGACTACAATCAACATCAGGAACCTGCAGCCCTAGACACTCCTCCAGGTCCAATTCCCCCTTTCCCAAAGACTCTTAAGTATACCTAACCCTTGGCCTCTCAATACCATACTTGCTCTGGGTGTCAGCCCCCTTTCCATTCTGTGAAAGGTGAATAATTAACTTTACTTCTTTCTTTCTTACTTGGTTGCAATCTTGCACTAGTCCCGTGGCCCTGACACAGGCTCCATCCTACCTTGCTTCAGCTTACTCTTTCAGAGTGAGACTCCGACTCAAAATAAAACCATTTAGCTGGGTATGGTGATGCATGCTTGTCGTTCAGGTTCTTGGAAGGCTGAGGCAGAAGGATCGCCTGATTCTGGCAGGTCAAGGCTATGTTGGCCATGAGCGTGCCACTGCACTCCAGCCTGGGTGACAGAGTGAGACTTTTGACTCAAAAAACAAAAAAAACACAAAAAAGGCAAATAGATAAATAATAAACAGTAGTTTCCAAGGAAACAGATCATCAGACTAGCATGTTCTTCACAGAATCTAATATATATATATGTATAGATACTTCCAATGGCAGGAAGCCAAGGTCATCTGAACAATGTTTCTTCTTGGGCTAGACATATTCTCTCCTTTTGAGTGATGACTGCCCTTTGACCAGCGACACCCTCTGTTCTACTTTGTTCTTGTGAGCTCCAGAGTCAAGATGACAGAGAAATTTCCACAGCTCAACTGCCCCCACTTCATCGCAGTGCCAACGCAGAGCTGAACCCCGCTTCCCTTATCTCTCCTCAGAATCATTTGACAGAAGCCCAAACCCTGTGTGACAGGCCTCTTCCAAGTTCCTTTTGCCCATACACCAGTCAAAGAAATAGGAAATCAATATATACTTATTAACTTAGAGATTTTTTTAATTTAAAATTTTTCTTTGAGTCCGAATCTCACTCTGTCACCCAGGCTGAAGTGCAATGACTGGGCTCAGGCAATCTTTTTTGCTTTAGTCTACCACGTAGCTGGAACCACAGGCTTGCACCACCAAGCCCATCTAATTTTTTTTTTTTTTTGAGTTGGAGTCTCACTCTTGTCACCCAAGCTGGAGTGTAGTGGCATGCTCATGGCCACCGCAGCCTCAACCTGCTGGGCTCAGGCAATCCTTCCGCCTCAGCCTTCCAAGTAGCTGGAACTACAGAAGCATGCCTCCATGCCCGGCTAGTTCTTGTGATTTATTGTAGAGACAAGATCTCACCAAGTTGCCCAGGCTCAGGCAATCCTCTCACCTCTGCCTCCCAAAGTGCTGGGATTACAGGCTGAGCCACTGTGCCTGGCCTAATTTTTTGGTTTATTGTAGAGACGAGATTTGTCAAGTTGCCCTGGGTTCAGGCAATCCTTTCACCTCAGCCTCCCAAAGTGCTGGAATGACAGGTGTGAGCCACTGAACCTGGCTTAACTTAGAGATTTTAATTCATTTTATTGATGTTGGGGGGGGTACCAAGTCTCTGTGAGAAACGAACTCACCTGTCCAAAATTAAATAATGGACACAGAGACATGGAGTGCAGCAGAATCGAGATTTTAATGATGGTCTTGCAAGATTGGTTGTCTAGTGGGCAGGCAGGCACACTGAGGCATTTACAGCCAGGATATTTATGTTCTAGAACATAAGTTCCTCTTCTGGTTTCCCATTGGTTGGGTACTTGCAGGAGTTACAACCTTTGCCCTAGGACACCTACATGTTACATGTTGATTGGTTTTGCAGAATTATTTCATTTACATGTCCTATTTGCCAGTTGGCTTACAGGATTACTATTCTTATTGGCTTCTGTCAAAAGTTTAAACATGTAGCCGCCAAGGAAAAAGCCCTCGAAAAGGAAGCACAAAGAAGCAGGAAGTGAATTGACAAAAGAGAAACACAAAGCATTTAGACACTATCTTGAGAACCCAAGATAAGCCAGGCTCCAATGTGAAAATAAATCACCATTCTTAGTTCTCACAGACTCCCAAGTTTCCCCTGCCACAACCAGTAAACAGGCCAAGTTTGTTTAGTCACAGGTGTGTTCCTGGTGGCTTTCAGCTGATGGGTTTTATCGGCTGGTGTATTGAAATGGAGACTGGAAATCTTGAAATTGGTCAGCCAAGGGAGCAAGAGGGATCATTCATCCATTCAAATAATATTGATCACACCAAGGTGGAGAGCAGTGTCATAGTGCAGCCCACCTGAGCTCTAGTCTCAGAGCTGCTCAAATCCTATTCTCAAACTTCATCTGTAAAACATGGACCATGTTGATATCTACTTTGCAAAACTGTTGTGAAAACTGGATGAGTGTGGAGAGAATATGGGCTTTGGTTTCCCAGATTTAGTTTTCAAATCTCAACCATGCCACTTTTTTTTTTTTTTTGAGTTGGAGTCTCACTCTGTCACCCAGGCTGGAATGTAGTGGTATGCTCATGGTCACCACAGCCTCAGCCTGCTCGGCTCAGGCGATCCTTCCGCTTCAGCCTTCCAAGTAACTGGAACCACAGACACATGCCACCACACCCAGCTAATTTTTTGATTTTTTTTTATTGTAGAGATGAGGTCTCACCAAGTTGCCTGGGCTGGCCTTGGACCCCTGGACTCAGGCAATCCTCTTGCTTCAGCCTCCCAAAGTGCTGGGATTACAGGCTTTAGCCACCTCGCCCGGCCCAACCATGCCACTTTTTTAATCCATGTCGTCTCAGGCAAGTGACTTACTTTTTCCTGAGGGAGGTTTGGTTCCCTCATCTGCCAGATGAAAATAACAACATTTTTCCTCATGGAAATTCTATGAAGATACAGACAAAAAACACAAATACCTGGTAAATACAAGTTTTCAACAACAACCATTACAATAACAATCCTTGGGTCTACCAATAGAAACTAGATGCATTTCAAATTTCACTGTTGACAAATACAGAGCAGGAAGTTTTGCTGTCCAAAATTCATAGGAAGGACCAGGTGCGGTGGCCCACCCCTATCATCCTAGCACCCAGAGAGGCCAAGGCAGGAGGATTGCTTGAGTTCAGGAGTTCGAGACCTGTCAGGCCAATAGCAAGGTCTGTTCTCTGCAAAAATCAATGTAGCTGGGCATGGTGGTGTGTGCCTGTACTCCCAGTCACACAAGTGACTGAGGTGGGAGAATCACCTTGAGCCCAGGAGGCGAAGGCTGTGGTGAGCCATGATCATGCCACTGCACTCCAACCTGGATGTCAGAGAGACCCAGGCTTAAAAAAAAATTGGTAAGAAGAAATGACTACAATTTATGTGCATTGGTCACAACTGTAAGCTGGTAGAGTCTGTCTAGAAAGCAAATCTGAAAGATGTTTTCAAATCAGTCCCATCTGTTTAGGATGTGAATAAGAGGCTGGGTGCAGTGGCTCACGCCTATAATCCCAGCACTTTGGGAAGTTGAGGTAAGAGGATTGCCTGAGCCCACAGGTTCGAGACCAGCCTGGGCAACTTGGCGAGACTTCATCTCTACAACAAATCTAAAAATTAGCCAGGTCTGGTGGCATATGCCTATAGTTTCAGCTGTTTGGAAGACTGAGGTGGAAGGATCACCTGAGCCCAGCAGGTGGAGGCTGTGGTGGCCATGAGCGTGCCATTGCACTCCAGTCTGGGCAACAGTGAGATTCCGACTCAAAAGAAAAAAAAAGTGTCTTGTGTCACTATACAAATCTATCTGTGCGTCTGTATGTGTCATACATATTTCACATGTTAACTGCCAAAACAGATGAAAGAACTCTAAGTCGTTGGCTTCACGGAGAACTAAGCACCCTAACACGTTTTATCAGATAATAGGACTTTTCACTCATACCTGTTCTTCACAAGACCTTGGTCCTCTTTAGTAAGTCAACACTGTTTTGAAATAGGTACAATAGAGATGTCTCCAGAATCTGGTCTGGACATTTTGTCTGAGCCTATTGGTCAGATACCATGTCTTTTCATAAATGTCTTTTAACAGGTCTCAGAGAATATTCTCTTTCAGTAGTTTTCTGGGTTTTTTTTAATGAATGAGTTCTGGATTTGTCTAATTTTTGTGTGTGCCTGTTTAAGTGATTACTTTTTGCCCTTTGTTACAATAATATTGTGTAATACATTAATTGATTTTTGGATAGTAAGCCAACATTTCATTTGTAAAAAAAGAACTTGATCAGTGTGTAATAATTTTTCTGTGTTGCTGGATTCAGTTTGCTAATATTTCTGATAATTTATGTGTCTATATTCATATGAGATATTGGTCCATGGTCATTTTTACTTGTAATTATTTTATCTGGTGAAGTTGGCTAATAAATAAATAAGAAAATGTTACTTTTCATTCTATTGCTCAGATTTTGTGAAAGAATTTGTATTAACTTTTTGTTAAATATTGATAAAGTTTATCATTTAAATTTTTGATACTGGACTTGTATATTTGGAAAGATTTTTAATTAATATTTTCTCTTTATTTGTTATATGATCATACATTCTATTTATTTACATATCTATTTTTAGTTTACTTTTATAAACTGTGCCTATTAAAACATTTATTTCTACTTTGTAGATTTCATGGAAGTATATTTTCTAGGCATTTGACATGTAAATATCTGAATTGGTAATACAGAATGAGGCTTTAGCCTAATCAATGAATGAACTCAAAATTCCCTCTGATGCAGAATAGAGAATATGAATATAATTGAGGTAATGAAAACATTTATTGTGTCAGAAAAATGTTTCTGAGTAAAAAAGGAAATACATGAAACTGTCATTTGACTTTGGAATTTGTGATGGGGGCAAACTAAGCCTAACTTCAGTTGTTCTGAAGGACAAGGTGGCTCTGAAGAGAGCTTTTGGGTTCTGGGCACTGGGGTGCTTCCCTTGGAACTAGCGTCCTTGGTGCCCTTGGAAACACGTGCACATTCCTAGGCAATAGCAGGTGCATGAACATCTGCCTCTCACTGAACGGGATGATCAAGCACTTGTTTTCCTGGACCGGGCGGCGGGTAGGGGGGGACCTCACTGGCGAGGTACGCTAAGATGCCATTGATAAATGAGAACCTGGGCCTAGCCAGGTGTTAGTGCTGATGCACCTGCTTCAGCATCTTGCACGGGGAGATCGAGTAGCTTCTTGTGCTTCTCGCTTTCCTTCTTCTGACCCTTGATGGCAGACTCTTGGAGTCTTCTTGGCAAAGGTATGCCTTGAGGGTAGGCTGTGGCCTGGTGACTGCACATGGCTCCCTGGGGAGGGCCGGGCAGGCCGCAGAACGACAGTAGCATGGTTGTGGGTATTTGTCTGGAGTATGAAAGCCTTCTGGAAGGTGATGTCTGATTGGACGTTTTGCGGCATATGCAAATGAGGCAACTCCAGTGAGCCAGTGTGCAAGTGACTTAGGGGAGTCATTCACAGACAAGACTAGGGCATGCCTCAGTGGCACTGATAGGTGCGTGGGTCTTCAAGAATTCTTTCCCGGGTGTCTAAGGGAACACAGTGGCTAGATGCATGCGTGCCAAAGCTGAGAGCTGCCAGCTTTATTGGAGCGATGGGGCAGGGCAAGGGCACTGTGGGGGCAAGTGGGAAAGTGTGGGTCAGGACTGCTGACAGGACTGGGTACCTTCCTGGACAAGGAGCTTCCCAGGTGTCATGTTTGTGGCCTGGGCCATGAGAACCCAGCTGCAGTCCAGGCCCAGGATCTTCTCCTGGTGATGTGTATAATGAGGCCACACCAGCATGGGTTGAGGTCATTGAATACCAAGATTATTTTCAGAATTACCTCAGGAATCTCTATAAATTATACCATCTCTTTCTTCTCATGTTTTGATCGACTCTTTCAGTTGGCTGCTTGTGAATATTTTGTAAAAGTGAGATTCACTAAAGCTTAGATTCTTATTGGATGTTCTTGCAAACAGTAGTTTTGGAGAGTGATTTTGTAGATTATATGGAAACATATTTTAAAGCAACTTTTATTTTGCTTTCTCCATGTCTGATCAGGTCTGAAATGAATGCCACTTACACTGAAGCAGATCATTTGAATACTTTCTCTGCTTGTTAAGGAGATATTTTATTTTAAAAGAATTTAGCATGGGGTAATGATATGTATGTGCCTGTGGGTCCAGGCTTCCACTCTGAGCAGTGAGTTTTCCTGATTTTGAACCCACACTACATAGTGCTCAGTCACATTTGGTGAGAAAGTGTTATAGCTCAATCCAATAATTTAGCAGCTAGCCCTCTCAGCTGATTAAAAAGGCAGAGATTGGGAGAAAAAGGAGTGTTTAATTTCTATAACCAGGCTATAGGGAGACAGGTCAGCATCATTGCCACAAAGCCCACTTAAAGCAACACAAAATCATTCCAGTATTTATGCCCCAAATTCATAGCCCTTTACCCATGCCAAGTTTGAAGTCTACGTGCAGCTTTTGCATGACTCAAGATTTACATGAACAATTTTTGATATGTGAACTCTGTTGTGACAAAAAATCTCCTAGTCATGCTGACATTTTAGATAACATTTTGGAGTTTATAATATGTTCTTTTACAGATTTTTTTAGAGGAAGAGGCAGACAGTTGCAATATTTGGAAGGAAGGGAAAGTCATAACATTTAAGATATTAACTTTAAATTGTTCTAAAACATAATTGTAAAAATCTTTTATTCCCAGAGCCCTGGCCTGTGACAGTCTGATGTCTTTGTCTTCACAGATGGAGGAGAAGTGGGCAATGCCCACTCCAAGCTTTCAGCCACACTCCTGTTGGCCTTGGACCACTCTCCTAACCCTTAGATGGATTAGCTTGCTCAGCTGTTTCCTCTTCAGCGCCAGCAATGGCTTACTATAAGGTTGGCCTTCCAGCCCAGTCAGGCAAGGCTGTACCAGTAGAGGAGAAGTGGGGTGAGGGGAGGGAAGAATGTTCACTTTTTTTTTTTTTTTTGAGTTGGAGTCTCACTCTGTCTCCCAGACTGGAGTGCAGTGGCCGCTCCCAGCCACTGTAGCTTCGTCCTGCTGGGCTCCGGTGATCCTTCCACCTCACCCTTCCAAGTAGGTGGAACTACAGGCATGCACTAACCATGCTCGGCTGATTTTTGGTTTATTGTAGAGATGAGGTCTCGCCAAGTTGTCCAGGTGGGTCTCGAACCTGCGGGCTCAGGCAATCCTCTCACCTCAGCCTCCCAAAGCGCGGGGTTACAGGCTGAGCCACGGAGCCCGGCTAGAATGTTCACTTTTAAAGTCGAATGGCTTTTATGTTTAGCTTAACTCAGCTACAAAAGAATACAAGTTTTTGTTCTAATATAACCAAAATGGCTTCTTTTCAGCCTATAACAAAAGCACCACAGGTCAAAGCAGAGCTCTGCAAGGGCCTCTGTCTATTCTTCCTGGGGCATCCCCAGACATTTTGGTCATTAATGTAATGAATGTCAGAAATGTTGGTTGTGGTGGTGGTTTTGATTTGTTTTTAACTGGTGAGTTTGTAGACAGCTGATCTTGTTAAGTATGAGCTCTCATTGGTGAACAAAGGCATGTGGACTGCTGACAATATTCTGAAAACCTTTGTATGCATGTGTTAGAAAATTCCAGTGAGGCATGTTTCCTTTTCCTCAGGGAGTACATCCTATGTTTGATCTCTAGATGGCATGGGTCCAACTTGTTGGTTGATGCTGACTTTCTTTCTTCTGGCACCATCCTGCCTGTGGACCCTGCTGCATCTGCTATGGATGAACATGTCCTGCCAAGCAATGGCCAAAGCACCTATGTGGATGGAAAGCCTCACCGAGCCCACAGAGCAGCTTGCAAATCTACTGAGCAGATTGTGTGCTCACTAGTGTGCACTGGATTCAGTGTTATGGCAGCCCCAGCTAAGACAGTGGTCAACCTGGGAGCATGCAGAATGGCCTTTGTGTTTTTTTTCTTCTATTCTGTCTTGTTCACATGACTTGGCCTCCAAGGATTGATTATTATCTTTCTGCTCACTCCAACTAACTACAATTTTGGCTCCCTTATCTTAAGTTTTGTGGTAGCTGCATAATGCAGGACTGTGTGCTCTATGGACAGTTAACACCCTGGGTGAGTAATGATGCTTGTGCACTTACAGTTTCCTTAAGCCCATCAGCAGTGGCACAGAAAACCAGCCATAAACACAGGCTACTTTGTCCTCAAGATGCAAGCAATATTTTGGATTCTGCCAATCATCACTCCATCCCCCTGCCTGTAAGTAAGAAACAAGCGTATGGCTGTTGAAACCTAAGGGGAAGTCTTAAAAGTGAGACAGCACTTCTTGAGAAACATTACTCACTCCCAGTAACAGACATATCTCCATAATGGCCTCTGTCCCTGCCCCTTCCTCTTGCCAGGCATTGGATGACTAAAATTAAGATTAAATATACAAAGTGCTGGCAAGAGTGTAGAGCAATTAGAATACTCATCCCTTTCTGGTGGAATTTAGGATGTTTAACCACTTTATAAAATTGTTCAGCAGTTTTTGGCAAACATATTTCTATTGCTACACCTGACCCAGCACTTTCATTCCTAGTATGTGTTAAAAAAAATTTCAGTGTATGTTAGGGAAAGCACTTATAAAGAATAATCATGGAAGAGCAAAGAATGAACACTAATGAGGTGTCTAATCAGAAGAATAGATCAATGTATTTTTTTTATACAGTGGGGTATTTCTCAGCAACAACAAAAATGCTGATATGCACAAAAACAGATTAATCTCAAAAGCATTTTTTAACTGAAAAAAGTCGGTTATAAATGAGAATATAACATAAATTTTCATCTGTGTGAGTTTTAAAGAAGTAAAATAGTTTTGGTGGTAGAGATGAGAACAGTGTTCACTCATAGGGTGTGGGGATTCCTTGCAAAGGGCATGAGGGAGTTTCCTTGGGGAGCCGGAGACCTTCTATATTTTAAATGAAGTGATGGTAACACATGTGCAGGCATATAAAAAAATCATCAAACTGCAGTAGGGTTTATGCCAGCCTGGTTTAATTTCCCTAACCAATCCATAGAATACACAATATAAATAAACTCTAGAACAAAATAAAATAGGCACCTCAAGAGACCAAGAAAAGTATATGGCAAAGTACAACACCATTTATGATAAAACTCTCACAAACTAGAAATAGAATACATCTTTTTCATCCTGATAAAAGTCATCTGTAAACATTTCTATATGTATTATTACACTGGTGTGATGTTAAATGTTTCTCATTCCCCAAGATCAAATACAAAAAGATGATATCTGATCTTACTTCTTTTATTGAGCTCGATGTTGGAAATTCTAGACTCTCATAAGGCCCCCCCAAAAAAATACAGATTAGAAAGTGTTGGGAGCCAGCCTTGGAGGTCCACATGATTGACAGGGTCCCGGTGGGCCGAAGATCCCGGGCCACAGGGCGAGCCCGGGAAGCTGAGGCCCTTCTGTCTTCCACCTTTGCCGTTTGATACAGCTGAAGAAATTCTGTGCAGTCATGGAAGAAGAAAATGGCATGTTTATGCGAAGTACTCATACCTAACCTGAGAATGTCATGGTTCATTTTCCCATTTTCCCACTATGCCGCTTGGCCTTTTCTAACATATGCAAGGGTTAAACTCTGAAGCACATCAAGAATGCTTTCTTTCACTTGGTTATAAGTTACTAGAAATTGCTTGAATAAAAAGATATTAGTATATTCACTCCTTATTTGATTTAGAATTATGCAGTTTAGTGTTTAAGACATAAGGTTTTTTAGAAGTACAAGTTTATGGTAAGTTCATTATGAGCTCATTATAGTTCTAACACTTATCTAGGAGTTATGTAGGTGATTTATAACACTGTCTTCACAGACTTAGGATAAAGATTAATCATTAAGGTTTTTACTTAATTCTATAGTTAAATTTTAAGTAAACATTTATAGAGTGGGTTTTCACTGAATTCATAATATACTAATTAGATACTTTTATGATAATTAACTAAATACAGAAAGCAACCTTGGGGGCCTGGGAAATGTCATTAAAATCTTCTTTTGAGTTTTCTTTAGAAATAAACACTGCAGGATAAGAGAAAAGTAACGAAGACACCTGGACAAGAAAGGCGATTACAAAAGCTTTGAAGGTCGTAAAAGCCCAAAAGAGAAGAACTGCTACATGAAGAACCGTGCACCTGGGAACTTTCTTGAAGCACTTCAAGGACTGTAATTTGGGACTCTTTTGAAGAAAGTTGCTGGCAGTGCTATTCTAGACATGATAATTGTTTTATCCATGTATTAATCATAATTGGTAAATGTAATATCATACAAGTTTATATAATCAATATACATATGTATGAGGGTTGACAAAAATTATTAGGCTCTGGTTATGTTTAACAAGGTTTTTACTTTGTGACATTAATTAAGTCTTAGTGCTATAGTTTAGTGTTTTATAGCTACTTTGAAGATTGTTTTAAGTTCATAAGTTTAAGTTCACACAATGATAAAGCTGGTGCCTCAAAGATAATAATAATTGCTCCACTGCCTATCTTAAGACAAAGATGTTTTCCAGGAGGTTGCCAAGCATAAGG
>NW_007231464.1:38630-42409 GCF_000164805.1 Carlito syrichta | reverse complement strand
AAGTTAATGGGCTTCATATTCCTGCTATCACTAGGTACAATCTATAGTTTTGTACTAGTGATTTTAAGGCTTTTTTAATTAGACAAGTGATGTGGAACCGAAGTCAAAGTAAACCTTGTATGCATTATGTTTAGTTTAAGTGAAACTCCTTTTACACTTATCTCAAGACTCATTAACTGAAAGTAGATAGTGTTTTTGGCTTATTCATTTCTTCTAAAGACCGCTAGATGGTGGTAACTTTTAAAGCATATGTACATGAAGGAATTTTCTTTGTCTTGCCCTTTTTACAAATGCTGTAAAAGCTTTCTGTTAACTAATAAAGGATGTCATCTGTTCAGGAAGCAGGTGTCCGGGTATATTGTTTTCATCTTTCGCCTATCCGTCTCTCCTACAGGAGATCTCATGACCTGGCAAAGGGGCTGGACCCCTTCAAGAAAGTAAGATGTAATACTATATTTGCAGAGGACATAACCATGCACAGATAAAGTCAGGAGTCTATGAAAACGAATGTAACTTATTATGTAACTAATAAGCAAGTTGAGGTAGAAAAACAATAAATGTATAAAAAATCAACTTTATTTCTAAATGTACATCTGAAATTAATTTTTTAAAAAATCAAAATTAAATAAACAATTTCATTCATAGTAACACAAAAAAATAAAGTCAGCACTGTGAGGTGAATCAGACAATGCATGCGTTATACTTGTCCAGTTAGTTTTCTTTTCTTTTTTTTTTTTTTTTTTGAGTTGGAGTCTCACTCTGTCACACAGGCTGGAGGGCAATGTCACGCTCCTGGCCAATGTAGCCTCTACCTGCTGGGCTCAGGTGATCCTTCCGTCTCAGCCTTCCAAGTAGCCAGAACTACAGGTGCATGCTATCATGCCTAGCTAATTTTTTGATTTATTGTAGAGACGAGGTCTCGCCAAGTTGCCTGGGTGGGTCTCGAACCCACGGGCTCAGGCAATCCTCTCGCCTCGGCCTCCCAAAGTGCTGGGATTACAAGCTAAGCCACCGAGCCTGACCTAGCTTACTTTTTAACCCATCAATGGTGGCAGAGAAGACCAGACATAAATACGGTAGGCACAGGCTATTCTGTCTCCATTGAGCAAGAAATGTTTTAGATTCTGCGAGTTATCATGCCAAAGAATATGCTAGGGGTTGGAGGAGATATATTTGTAAGCTGAACATTATAAAATATTACAGAAATTAAATAAAACCTAAATATGTTCCTGGAATGGAACACTCATTACCGATAAGATGGCATTTCTTCCCAAATTGATACACAGATTCATGACAAACCCTACCAAAATCCCAAAAGGTATTTTTAAAATTTTTGTTAAAATTGAAAATGTGATACAAAAATGTATAACAGCAAATAACCTTGAACATTTAAAGCAACTTTGAAAAAGAAAGCAAAATTAGATGACATATACTTTCTGATTTCAAGACTTGAAGTTTTAGTGAAGACTGAGGTGTTGGTGCAAGAGCAAACATAGATATATGAAGCAGCATGGAGACTCAGAGAGAAGCATACATACATGGGAAGAAACTGACCTTTCAGTAAATGGTACTGAAGCAATTAGACATCAAAGGGGCGGGGGGGGGGGGGAGAAAAAGAAAGTAAAAAAAAGATTAAAAAAAAAGGAAGAAACTTAGCAAAGATATTGGAAAGAAGAAAGAGAAGAAAGAAGGGAGAAAAAAAGTAAAAAAGAAGGGAAGAAATAAGGAACAAATCTTGGCCGTTTCCTCACCTAATACAAAAAATTACATTGAAATGTAATCGGTACCTGCAATAAAACTATAAAACTTTAATAAAAGAAAAAATCTTTAAGATAGAAAATCTTTGTGACTTTGATGCAAAACCTCTTCTCAGATTGATAACAAAAGTACAATTTCTATATTAAAGAAGTTACACTTCATTAAATTAAAAGCTTTGCTCTTCAAAACTCTTGATGAAAACTTGGATATATACTTGTCTCATCATGCAGGTTTTAAAAATTCAGAACACATAGAGAAACATTAGTCTCCACTAACAAGACAAAAACTTTTTAACAATCACACAGAGATTTGAATAGACATTTAACTAAGCAAGACATGGCTGGCACGTAAGTACATAAGAAGGTGCTCAACATTAGTCATCAGGGAAATCCAAGTTCACAGCCCAGCACCTGTAGGCTGAGCTTGTGCAGTCTCAACCTTTTGTCTGTTTTGCTTTTATTTGTTTATCTTTTTCCTAACAGGCACAGTCTACACTTCAGGGTTGAGAAGATCCTTTTAGAAAAAATATCTACATAAATTATTTGAAACTCTTCTGTATGGGAGATTTTCTTCTTCTCCTTTGCCAGTAGCTAATTTTGACCCTTAGGCAACTTATTCCATTTGATTAAAACCTAATTTCCTCATCTGAAAAATGATAGGCTTGATCGAGACAATCCCTAAGGTTCTTTTATTTTTATTTATTTATTTATTTATTGAGTTCTTTTAAACTCTTAACCTTAAAGATTTTATGAGCTGGGCTCGGTGGCTCAGCCTGTAATCCTGCGCTTTGGGAGGCCCAGGTGAGTGGATTGCCTGAGCCCGCGGGTTTGAGACCCGCCGGGGCAATTTGGCGAGATCTCATCTCTACAATAAATTAAAAATTAGCCGGGCGTGGTAGCGCGAACCAGTAGTTCCAGCTACTTGGAAGGTTGAGGCAGAAGGATCGCCGGAGCCCAGCAGGTTGAGGCTGCGGTGGCCGGGAGTGGTCACACTGCAATCCAGTCTGGGCGACAGAGTGAGACTTCAACTCAAAAAAAAAAAAAAAAAAAAAGATTTTATGAATAAGAAATACAAGAGAATAAGGCAAGAAAGACGTTTATTAAAATTTGTAAAAAAGGTATAACCTGGCAAAAAAATTTTATTAGTTTTTTTAGTAATAATCCTTCCCTGGCTGTCTAAATGAACAAAATATTTATAATTATTTATATATAAATTTTGCTTTGTAATTTTGGTTTTAAAAATAATGTTGGTATCAAGCATAAAAAAATTAAAAGAACTTAGAGAGTTTTTCTCTAAGTTATAAAAACTTATATAATCTTATAATATCTATAAATTTATAATATTTATTTTGGAAAACTGAGGTTACCAGTGATAAGAATAAAAGTCAGAAACATCTACACAATATAGGTTCTATTCTATTAAGTGAGTTTGTCCTATTCATACCAACAATGGGTAAATTTTTGTTCTCAGTGAGAGGTGATTTTTCCTCACAGGGAATATTGGTTGTTACAACAAAGGAAGTCCTATTGGAATCTACTGGGTAGAGGCCAGGCGTGCAACTAAATATCACTGTAGAAGGCAGTCCTACACATAGAATTCTCCAGTCCCAAATGTCAAAAGTGGTGAGGTTGGGGAACCCTGGCTTACACTCACCATAAAGAAATACTGAGTCTCATTTTTGACCTCACACTTTATGTATTTTTAAATGTCGAAGTCAACTTCTAAAAGATAAAATGTTGCTGGGCTCGGTGGCTCAGCCTGTAATCCCAGTGCTTTGGGAGGCTGAGGTGAGCGGATTGCCTGAGCCCGCGGGTTCGAGACCCGCCTGAGCAATTGACGAGCCCTCATCTCTACAATAAATCAAAAATCAGCCAGGCGTGGTAGCGCGTGCCTGTAATTCCGGCTCAAAAAATAAAATAAAAGATAAAATGTCATTTTAATATTGTAATTTCTTTCTTTGTGCATACTGTAATTTTTTTTTTTTTTTTTGAGTTGGAGTCTCACTCCGTCACCCAGACTGG
>NW_007231464.1:0-38610 GCF_000164805.1 Carlito syrichta | reverse complement strand
CGGGTCTTGACCCGCGGGCTCAGGCAATCCACTCACCTCAGCCTCCCAAAGCGCTGGGACTACAGGCTGAGCCACCGAGCCCGGCCATACTGTAATTTTAATCAAACCACCCCTTAACGAGATACCTGAAATACAAATGTTTTTCAATATGGTAACTGCCTTGAACTTTCCATTTATTCTTATAAATTTTAGGCTTTGTCAAAAAGAACAACACGATTATTTACACTTATATGCAAACAGTCTGTTAATAAAAATAGGCGAAACTCTGTAATATATTTTAAGATGGTTTATTCTGAATCAAACTTGAGGACTTAAGCCAGGAACAACCATCTTCAAGAGGTCCTGAGAACATGTGCCCACTTTGTTTGAATGGTGGCTCTGTTCTATGAATTTTAGGAAGGTAGAAGTTACAAGAACACATAAATCAAGACATAGGATATTTATATTGGTTTGACCCAGGAAGGAGGGACACTTCCAAGTGGGACCTGGAGGGGATTGCAGATCATAGGTATGTGAAAATATTTCTTGACTGGTAATTTGTAGTTCCTATCTAAAGAATGTTGGAAATTACTAGAGGAAATTCTTTGTTAAGATAATGGGGCAGAAAACCCCACGTCTGTTAATATTTAGATGTAGTTCTATATGTAGTAGACTTCAGAGAGGCTAGATGAGTGTCTTACAAGGTTCTGAGTCTGAGAGTTCCTAAGAGACAGCTTTGTATGGCCATAACATACTTTGATTTTATTTCTTATGTGATGTTATGCCAGAGTCAGTTGGAAAACAAAACTTTAGAATATAGAGTAATAGGGTAATAAAACCCTGTCTAGTAAATTCTCTATCAGATAGTGACTCCCCACACCTCTTAGGAATTTGGATAAAAGAGAAAAAGTCACGTTTAGTCCTCAGTCAATGGCCTAACACTACAATTTTTTCCTAGAAACATGTATCACCAAGTGATAAAAATCTAGACATTAAAAATGTTCTGCATTTAATTCTTTATATCCTTAACTCAGACAGCATGGCTTTCACTTGACATGTTTGCAAGACCCACTTTATTGCTCTAATACAGAAAATTAAAAAATTTATTGACTTGAAGATTGAATATTTTAAAACTTACATTTGAACTCTTCTGATTTATACTCTCCACATGATTTCCTTCATATCCCTTCTCGTACATATGGCTAGACCCCACTATCCCCTACTCAGCTATGCTTATCTATTAATATTTAGATAGTGACTTCATGTCTCAAATTAATACTTTAATTTGGAAAAGTACTATTGCCATATGCACATCTCTGGGCTCTCTTACTTCTGAATTCCTTTTGGAGAAAACATGCTAAGTCTTCAGAGCTACAGGGTGAAGTCTGATAAGTCATTTTTAGCTTGTGAATGCCAACAGAACATTGGTATTCTTCTCTTCTATTCACCATTCTTGTGGAAATGCTGGAGTTGGTGTGGAGAGGTGGGCTGATGTCTCTGAACAAACAGCTGAGCTCTTCCATGAAAAGCTGGCCTTCTTACCTTAATGTTAATTCAGCTGAGATGGTTTCACGAACAATCACTCAAACAGTGGTTTATTTTTACAGAAATTAAAAAAAAATTATTTTATTTTAAAAATGTGGGGTACAAATGAGGGTTAGGTACATACATGGTCATCATTCAGGTAAAGTGTGGGTATCCTTATTGTTGTTATGTGGAAATTTTCTTTTCTTATATGGTGGACATGAATCCAGTTTTCTTTTCTTACAATCCATGCTACTCCCAAATGGATCTTTCAATCATAGCTTTCCTTAAGCAACTAACCTGAAACTCAAAATTAATTTTTGTCAATCCACAGGAAAAAAGCGTCAACTTCACTGGCAAGAGATGTAAGTTGCCATGTCTCACTGGAGACTGAAACTCACACGGTGAGCAGAGGAGACTTTGTCTTCCAGTGTGTTTGCTTCCTGCAGATCATCTTTCTCACTCATGTCAGGGAGAGATGACCGAACACTTCTGAGTGTTCAGATTCTTGTGTTCAGCATCTATGCACTGTGAGTCCTTTAGCACAAATCAGTTCTGATAAGAGTAACAAATATTATATGTATCAGAAGGTCCATCACATTTTAAGAAGATAGTGATGGATAATGTTCTAAAACTAGATTATTCAGCCATTAGTAAAATTATTTCGGAAGCAAAGAATTTGCTATTCTATCTAAATAAAATGTGTAAAATACATATTATATGTAAATATTTATAAAATTGATGTTGCCAAGGACTACATGGTTTCTGTAGTCAATGTCCACCATAATTTGGTACTGGCTTATCAAGTCTCTTACTCTTTCATTTTATCTTCAAAGAGAAGAATGAGTTTTTCTTCTTAAAGTGTGCTCCCTAGAAGCTGCTTATTGGTAATAAAATCTCTTGGCATTTTTTTGTTTGGAAAATATTTCAAATTACTATTATTCTTTAAAGATATTTAATATTTAAAAGTATTGTGAGATTCTGCTTAACACATCATTTGTTGCTGTTGTCTCTATATGAGCAGTTGGTCTCTCTAGAGTCAATCAAGGAAATTATAAAAAGTGATTGTATATATGGTCAAAAGGTGGGGAGGAAAGGGTCTAAAGAAATAGATCTTGAAGACATTCAACAGGTAAAAAGCATCACACCAGATGAGTTAGCAGCAGATGACTTGATGGAGATGAGTGTTTCTAACCCAGTGTTAGGCGACTGGAAAGAAAACACAAAAGAGGCCGTGTAGTGACTGATGCCTGTAATCCCAGAAGTTTAGGAGCCGAGGTAAGAGGATTGCCTGATTCCAGGTGTTCAAAGCCTGCCCCTACAATAAATAAAAAAATTGGCTAGGCCTGGTGGCACATGCCTGTGGTTTAAGTTACTCAGGAGGTTAGAAGGGAAGGATTGCCTGACCTTGGCAGGTCAAGGCAGTGGTGGACATGACCATGCCACTGCACTTCAACCTGGGTGACAGCCAGACTCTGACTCAAAAAAAAAAAAAAAAAGAAAAAAGAAAAAGACAGAAGCAGCAGTGCCAGAAAACAAATCAACATTAGACAAGGTGGCAGAAGGGTTCTGATTCCCAGAGATTGCTTTTCACTTCTTTTATAACATGGACCCTTCTACAACAGGGCACTAAAACTAAAGAAAATAGTGGAAGTAGACTTGGTGCCATATAGAATTATTTTTAGAGGAATAGAAATATAAAAACATAAGACAAAAATTAAGATATGTTTCTGCAAAGCTACACCGAGTGTCGCACCTCTCCTGTCTCCCCTCCCTACCTCTTCTGCCTCTGCCACCCAAGACAGTGAGACCAGGGTCTCCTCTTCCACCTTATCCTCAGCTTCTCATGCTGGAGACGGCAAAGATGAAGAACTTTATGATGAGCTGTTTTCATTTAATGAACAGTAAATATATTTTTTTTGTTCTTTATGATTTTCTCTTTTGACTTTAGTGGGAACCTGTGCAGGTTTGCTACATGGGTATGTTGTGTGATGGTGACATTGAAGCTACTGTTGAACCCATCACCCGGTGAAGATGGTACTCAATAGGCAGTTTTTCAGTCCTTGGCTCCCTCTCTCCCCCTTAACCAGTCCTCAGTGTCTGCCATTCTCTTCTTTATGTCTGTGTGTACTCCTGCGTTAATTTGCTTACATTATTGTACGAATAGTTTATAATACACATAACATACAAAATATGTTAATGGACTATTTATGTAGAATTCACATGTAGAATCAATTCTGTTTCTTTACTCTGGATTATCTTTGGTCTCTTACCTAGAGCCACAAACTCACTCTAAGAGGAATAGCTACTGCTAATTATGAAGCACTGTCTTGTATTTGTTTGCTTCAAGTAAATGTCTAAACAAAATAAACAAAACTCAAAACAAACTTTTGACTATTCATAGTCTCCCAAGTTTTCACCTGAACAAATTGTCCCAGTAAAATCAATAAAATCAATTGTTAATTATACAAAGTGAAAAGAATGACAACATCGAAATGTCTCCAATGATATTCTTCAGCTGTGAAGAAAAAAAATGAAATGTACTATGAATTACATCTTCACTGTGCTTTCTGAACACCATTAAGTTTCACCTTAATGATGTACAAGTAGGATAAATAATGAACACTTCACGAGCCTGGAACAGTATCCTGTATTAGGATTTGCACGAATAATGGACAAGGAAAAAAGGAGAGCCATAGGGAGATTCTGAAGCAACCATTACATCTTAATGGAATACATTAACAGTGAAGCAGAGAAAACAAATTTACTTTCCGATTTTTTTTTAAAGAATAGAAAAACAGGTTTATTGAGGACACTACGAGAGAGCAGTGGGTATAACAATGACAAGAGAGGTGTCTACTACTTTCAGATTTTAAATTATTTCTTTTGTCCAATAATATTCTTTTCTACTTAAGGTAGGCACACATTCATACACACCAACTCAACTTCCTCTTCTCTAATTCTCTTACTCATAAAACTTTTTAGAGTGATATATTTGTATATTTCATTCACTGTAAATTAAAACTAAAAGTCTGTATTGTAGGCCAACAAATACATCGTGTACATAAAAATATATATTTTTACAATAGTCAGTCAGGATTCAGAAAGGCTTGTCCTATGATTATACTCCTGTATAATCATTATTGCAATCATCATCATGACTCAGTAATTACAAAAAAAAGGAAAATAATAAATAAAATATAACCTATGAGGAAAAGGATCACTAGAGACATCATTCCATAAATTATTGAATAGTATATGGTTCTCATCATTTACCTACAATCTCGAGTAAGATGGGATGGGTTAACACTAGTGGCAAGATAATACTTCATTGTGTGCATAACAGGCTTTTATGCTTAATAAACATTTTGTTTATTAAAACAAATTAAGTTCACATTCCAAAGTTCACTATATGCTTGCTAGTAAAAACTTATTACAAACCTTTAAGAAGCATTTCTGTTCTTCTGAGTGGTATGTGTGAGTACAGCTTTCTTCAGTTTTCAAAACTGAGGCTATTATTTACTAAATATAAATTTACAATATACACCTTTTAGAGAGCATGATCTTTTCTCTGATGTCTGCCAAGAGATATCTGTTTATACCATAATAAATAACACTTAGTACTATGAAGATACATCAGGATATTAATGGCCTGGCCTCATTTTTTCCCCATATGCAACTGTTAAGACAATTGATTTCTAAAACTCTCAGTGTTTGTCTTTTATTCCAGTGCCAAAAATGTTACCCTGAGCACCCACCTCATGTAGAACTTACAGTAATGCTCAATGTGAGACACAAGAAACCTCTCCACTTATACTTTTTAATGCATTTTACATTTCAGTGCCCATCATCATGCCTGGAAAAGTTGAGATGACTGATGTTCAACTAGCATAGAAGGGCCTGCCATAGCACTAATGTAGCAAGAACTGACTACGTGCTTTTACATAAACACTAGGAATGAAGACATAGCATCAAGTGAGTTCAGAGTTGAGTTATGCCGACAATATTTGCTTTTCAAAAAAATCCTCAAATTCTGTCAACGCAAAAACAAAAGTATATATGGAATTCACCTAAAAAAAAAAATCAATCTTCTGATCCCACTTATGTAAGCTAATAGTTTATCTAATTGTTTTGATTTTGACTTATTTAGTGTACTGTCTAAATGTATGAGTGTCATAGTGCTTTATGGTGTGAATCCTGATGTTTATTTAACCTTGATTTTTGATTAAGTAACTTTCCACACACATTGTATCCATACCCTTTTCAGTATGAACACTGTGGCATACATATTGAAAACGGCTGTTCCAAATTCATTAAATTTTTAGAGCTTATATTCAATGTAAATTATCTAATGCCAAATAAAGTTTTAGCAACAGTTAAAGGCTTTAGACATGGCTTACATTTGTACATTCAATAGATCTGTGGTATAAGCAAAGGCAATGCTACTCTTTACATCTGTAAAGCTTCTCTCCCTATCCTCCCTATAGCTTATATTGTGATAAGTGTTTTTCCAGTCTTCACAGGGATAGGGAATTTACCAGTATTAACTCTCTGATGTTGAGAAAAGTGGGAGCAATGGTTAAAGGTTCTGCCACATTCTTTACATTCATAGGATTTATTTCCAGCATGGATTCTCTGATGTTGCATAAGATGTGAGTACTGAATAAAGGTTTTGTCACATTACTAACATTCGTGGGGTTTCTCTCCAGTATGGATGTTCATATGTTGAGCAAGTCCTGAATGAGAGCGAAAGGCACTGCCACATTCTTTACATTTGTAGCGTTTCTCTCCAGTATAGGTCCACATGTGTCCAGCAAATCCTTTATAAGAGCAAAAGTCTATGCCACATTCTTCATCTTTGTAAGGTTTCTCTCCAGTATGAATTCTCTCATGTTCAATAAGATTTGAGTACCATTTAAAGGCTTTGTCACATTCTTTACATTTGTAGGGTTTCTCTCCAGTATGGATTCTTTGATGTATAGTGAAGTATGAGTGAAGTACAAAGGCTCTGCCACACTCTTCACATTTGTATGGTTTCCCTTCAGTATGACTCTTCATATGTTGAGCAAATCCATTATGAGAGCGAAAGGTTTTGCCACATTCTTCACATGTATAGGGTTTCCTTTCAGTGTGAATCTTCATATGTTGAGCAAATCCATTATGAGAGCGAAAGGCTTTGCCACATTCTTTACATTTATAGGGTTTCTCCCCAGTATGGTTGGTCATATGTGCAGCAAGTCCTGAATGAAAATGAAAGGTTTTGTCACATTCTTTACATTTGTAGGGTTTCTCTCCAGTATGGAGTCTCGTATGTCCAGAAAGTCCTGAATAAGAGCGAAA
Organism: Carlito syrichta; assembly: GCF_000164805.1. Lineage (NCBI taxonomy): Eukaryota > Metazoa > Chordata > Mammalia > Primates > Tarsiidae > Carlito > Carlito syrichta. The sequence continues at coordinate 31,767 of NW_007231464.1, read as the reverse complement.
GGCTTTGCCACATTCTTTACATGTGTAGAGTTTCTCTCCAGTATGGAGCTTCTTATGTTGAGCAAGTTCTGAATGAGAGCAAAAGGATTTGTCACATTCTTTACATTTATATGACTTCTCTTTAGTATGGGTGATCATATGTGCAGCAAGTCCTGAATGAAAGTGAAAGGTTTTGTCACAATCTTTAAATCTGTATCGTTTATCTCCAGTATGATTCCCTATATGTCCAGCAAATCCTTTATGAGAGCGAAAGACTTTGCCACATTCTTCACATTTGTAGGGTTTCTCTTCAGTATGGATTCTCTGATGTTGAATAAGATGTGAGTACTGATGAAAGGTTCTGTCACATTCTTCACACTTGAATGGTGTTTCTTCAGTATGGATCCATGAATGTTTATTGAGTCCTGAACGAAAGTGAAAGGTTTTGTCACATTCTTTACATTTGAAGGGTTTCTCTGCAGTGTGGATTTTTGTATGCCCAGCAAGTCCTGAATAAGAGCAAAAGGTTTTGTCACATTCTTTACATTTGTAGGGTTTCTCTCCAGTATGCATCTTGATATGTCGAGCAAGGTTTGAATGAGAGTGGAAGTGTTTGCCACATTCTTTACATTTGTAGGGTTTCTCCCTAGTATGGGTGGTCATATGTGCAGCAAGTCCTGAATGAAAATGAAAGGCTTTGTCACATTCTTTACATCTGTAGGGTTTCTCCCCAGTATGGATTCTTGTATGTCTAGCAAGTCCTGAACAAGAGCGAAAGTGTTTGCCACATTCTTTACATTTGTAGGGTTTCTCTCCAGTATGGATTCTCCTATGTCCAGCAAGTCCTGAATAAGAGCGAAGGGCTTTGCCACATTCTTTACATTTGTAAGGTTTCTCTCCAGTATGGATTTTCATATGTCGAGCAAGTTCTGAATAAGAGCGAAAGGCTTTGCTACATTCTTCACATTTGTAGGGTTTCTCTTCAGTATGGATTCTCTGATGTCGAGTAAGATGTGAGTACTGATTAAAGGCTTTGTTACATTCTTTACATTTGAATGGTGTCTCTCTAGTATGGATCCATTTATGTCCAGCAAGTCCTGAATGAAAGTGAAAGGCTTTGTCACATTCTTTACATCTGTATAATTTACTAAACACTTTTCCATATATATAACATCTGCATAAACTTCCTTCAATATTAATTCTCTGATGTTCAGTACATTTTGAGGACTGGTTAAATGTTTCCCACATTCATATTTGTAAGCCATTTTTGAAATATGGAAACGCTGGTGGATAATAAATTTGGAGTGCTGATAAAGACCTTCCCACACTTGTTCCATTTGTAATGGTTAAGTACAATATAATGTCCTCTTTGCCCTTCACCCTCATTCACATTTTCTCAATCTTTCCTTAAGTGTAAATTCTTACTGCTAAATCTTCTATATCTTTTCAATATCATCTTTATCAGTGACCCTTCTGTGCTCTCCGATGGCAAAAGGACTTCAGTGTAAGGAGAAGTCACAGCTAAAAATAATGAAAGTAAGAATTTATCCCACTTACTAGACTCAGGTGACTACATCTTGCAAATATAACATAATATTATACCATGCTAAGAACATCAGCAAAATGACAAAATAAAAATCACACATCTTCACTTGTTAATAAATATATGTATTTAACATAATACTGAATTACCTGTGAGAACTCCAAAAAACAGGTAAGTGTTCGCAGAATCCCAAGGGAACAGAATGTCAAGAAGAGTTACTTGGAAGAGGAAATTTAATAATTTTGCTACCATAAACTCTCATCCTTCATAATATAGCATGATACAATCAGATGAAAACCTCTAACTCCTGGCTTCTTACTTTTATACTTTTGATGCCATGTCTAAGGAAGCACTGTCAAGATCAGTATCTTAATCTCCATCCTTACTCAGGGTAGAAGGCAAACAATGGAACACGTGTTCTCATTTCTGGAATTTGGGGACTGACCCAAAGACTTGTTTCTGTATCTTCTTACATAAGAGCTTAAGAAAATGGTGGGATATTTTAGATGAAAGGTTGGGTCTCTTGAGACTAAATGTAAAGTATTATTAGAGCACCAGAGCTGTTGTAGTACCATAGACAGACCACAGATACAAAGTTACAGGAATAAAAACAACATGGTACTGACAGACAGAAAGACAAACAGATAATGGATCAGAATATAAAGCCCTAAAATAAACCCTTATTAATATAATTCAATAATCTTCCACAAGTTTGTCACTACCACACAATGGGGAAAAATAGCTTCTTTAAAAAATGATGTTGGAAAACTGACTATACACAAAAGAAAAGTAAATAAAGATGGACTCTTGCATAATATACAAAAAGTATCTGAAATGATTACATACTTAAATGAAAAAATTAAAATTATAAAGTTATTAGAACCAAATATAGGATGGAGATTAAGATACTGATCTTGACAGTGCTTCCTTAGACATGGCATCAAAAGTATAAACAATAAAGAAATGTAAACTGGGACTAACTAATCAAAGTAAAAAAAAAAAAAAGAAACTGAAAATAATAGAAGACATTCAGTGATGTAAAAATGTCTCCTAAGTAATGTGAGAAAACATTTGCAATTTACACATGACAGGAGCTAAAATTCAGAATATGTAAATAAGTTCAAAAACTCAACAACAGAAATTCAATAACATGACTAAAAATGAACAAACAGACATTTCTCCAAAGATATAAAAATGAACAAGTATTTGAAAGTATGTTCAACATGACGAATGCTAAGACAAATGCAAAGTAAAAGCACAATGACATATAATTTCACACCCATTAGGATGGGCACTATAAAATAAAGTAACAGATGGTGTTGAGGATGTGGAGAAGTTGGAAACCTTGTGCACTGTTGGTAGGGGAAAATGCAGCCACTATGAAAATATGAAAACTCCTCAAAAAATTAAAAATAATACTCTTCTATGATCCAGTAATCCTACTTCTGGGTATGTACCCAAAGTAGCAACCAGAACCTCAAGGAGATATTTGCACACCCATGTTTATTGCAGCATTATTCACAAAAGCCAAAAGATGGAAGCAAATGAAATGTCCCTCAATGAATGGATAGAGAAAATGTGGCATATGTACATACAACAGAATATTATTCACCCTTAACAAAAATCTTGTCACATGTTACAGCAAGAAAAAAGTTTATGGACATTATGTTAACTTAGACAGTATCAGCTGAATGTGGTGGCTTGTGCTTATAATCCCAGCACTTTGGGAGGTTGATACAGAAAGATCACCTGAGCCCAGCAGTTCAAGACCAGCCTAAGCAATACAGTATAGTGAGATTTCATTTCTACAGGAAACCAAAAAATTAGATAGTTATGGTGGCACAATCCTGTAATCCCAGGTTCTCAGGAGGCTGAGGTGAAACAGTCACCTGAGCCCAGGTATTGGAGGCTGTGGTGAGCCTTGGTTGTGGCACTATACTCCAGCCTGGGTGACAGAGTGAGTCCCCAATTCAAAAAACAAAAAATCTTAAAAGAATGATTTGGAAAAACACCTTGATATTGCTCTTCACAATGATTTTTTTGCGATGACATTCAAACAATAGCAACAAAAGCAAGCATAAACAAGTAGAACTGCATCAAACTAAAAAGCTTCTGCACAGTAAACAGGAAGAAGGCTTATGAGATGAGAGAAAATATTTGCAAACCATATATATGATAAGAGGTTAATATCCAAAATATACAAAGAACTCATACAAATCAAAGGCAAAAACAATACAATGATAATAACATGACTGAAAAATAGACCAAGAATGAATAGTATTTTTCCAATGAAGACATACGAATTGCCAACAGTATATGAAATGGTGCTCAACATCACCAATCACCAGGCAATCGCAAAACAAAACAATGATGAGATATCATCTCACACTTGTTAGAATGGCTAATATCATCAAGAAGAGATAAGTCTTGACAAGGATGTGAAGAAAAAGAAATCCTGTACATTGTTAGTGAGTTTTAAATTAACGGAGTCAGCCGGACTCGGTGGCTCAGCCTGTAATCCCGCGCCTTTGGGAGGCTGAGGTGAGTGGACTGCCTGAGCCCGTGGGTTCGAGACCCGCCTGGGCAACTTGGTGAGCCCTCATCTCTACAATAAATAAAAAATCAGTGAGTGTGGTAGCGTGCGCCTGTAGTTCCGGCTACTTGGATGGCTGAGGTGGAAGGATCGCGCAGCTCGGCAGGTCGAGGCTACTGTGGCTGGGAGCGGCCACTGCACTCAAGTCTGGGCGACAGAGTGAGACTCCAACTCAAAAAATAAAAAATAAAAATCAAAAATAAACTATTGTACATTTAATAATTCCCTTTCTGAGTATATAAACAAAGGAAATAAAATCAGTAACTCAAAAAAAAATCCTACACCCCTATGTTCACTGTAGCATTTGCCACAGTTGCTAAGCTATAAAAACAACCTAAATATTTGTGGATGCTTAATTGATTAAGAAAATATAGTATATATACAACCAAAAGCATATAAAGAATCCTGCAATTACAATTTCATAGATGAAACTGCTAAGTGAAATAAACCAGGCACACAAAGAAAAATACTGCATGACCGTATTCATGTGTGGAATAAAAAATAATTGCACTTTATAGAGGCAAAAAGTACAATGGTGGTCACCAGAGTTGGCAGGTAGGGAAAATGGGAGCTGCTGTTCAAAGGACACACCATTTCAGTTATAAGTGAGTTTTAGAGATCTAATGCATAACCTAATGGCTATAGCTAATAATGTCTGTATGCTTAAAAATTTTGCTAAAATATAGATATTATGTGTTCTTATTACAAAAGCATAAAAATGGTAACTAGGTAAGATGATCGATATGCTGATTAACTTGATTGTAGTCATCTATTAACAATGTATAGACAAATCATTATATTGTACTCAATAAGTGATTGTACATTTTTTTTTTTTTTTGAGCCGGAGTATCACTCTGTCGCCTGGGCTGGAGTGCATGGCACACTCAGGAGGCTGAGATGAAACAATCACCTGAGCCCAGGTATTGGAGGCTGTGGCCTTCCAAGCAGCCAGAACTACAGGCACGTGCTACCACGCCTGGCTAATTTTTGATTTATTGTAGAGATGAGGTCTCCCAAGTTGCCCAGGTGGGTCTCGAACCCGCGGGCTCAGGCAATCCACTTTCCTTGGCCTCCCAAAGTGCTGGGATTACAGGCTGAGCCACCGAGCCCGGCCGATTGTAGTTTTTATTTCTGTAAAAAACCTAGATGCTAAAAATGTATATACAAAACATGTATACATATGTGTATATGTATTTGTGTATGTGTGTGGACATCTATCTATATATATATATATATATAAAACTCAGTCCTAAGCTTCATACTAAACAAGAAAAATATACATATAAAATAAGAGTTATTAAGAAATAAGGTAACGTGAGTTTAATGTATGTTTACCAATGTTCTAATTGATATAGTATATCTAAAAAAATTGGGAATATAAAGATTAAAGTATCAATCTCAGTTCATACTAAAACAAAATTACATTTAAAACCTCCCCAGGTCAAGAACTTATAAAATAGAAAACAGGCCAGGCTCGGAGGCTCATCCTATAATCCCAGCACTTTGGGAGGCTGAGGTGAGCATATTGCCTGAGTCCGTGGGTTTAAGACCAGACTGGGCAACATGGCGAGACCTCGTCTCTATAATAAATTAAAAATTAGCAGGGTGTGGTAGCACATGCCTGTAGTTCCAGGATACTTGGAAGTCTGAGGTAGAAGGATTGCCAGAGCCCAGCAGGTTGACATTGGGGTGGCTGTGAGGGTGCCACTGTACTCTGGCCTGGGCAACAGACTGAGACTCCAACTCAGAAAATAAATAAATAAATAAATAAATAAATAAAAATAAATAAAAATAGAAAACAACATCTATCCAAAATTTTCCTGGGATTTCTGCATCAAATAACAAAATTACCACTACTCTCACATATTTCCAATGTGATGTAAAAACTTAAAAAATAGTTGAACATGGAGTTTCTACATACATAAGCAGATATTCACACATCCCCAAAAGGAACAGAAGAGCAGTTAGATGATGCAGTCCCTTATGAACCATTAGGAGGACTTTGATTTCCACTGTAACCTTGAAAGGAGATCATCCAAGGGGAAGCAGTGTTTTTGGAGAATTTCAGAGCATGGAACAATAGATATTCCTTTGTGAGAGCAAGAGAAAGAATCCCAGTCTTCTCAGGAACCATTTCCATAGGAGCAGATCACCTTTCCAAACCATATTTTAAGCTCTGCTTCCTCCTTGACCTGTGTCATCTGCCTCATTCACTCCTACCTACCTGAGGGTTTGGCTGATGGGTTGTGTCGCTTCATATTCCAAGGCTCTTTCCTTTGCTCCAGACAAGTGATCAGGTCTGGATCAGAGGCAGCAAGGCCTGTTTTATTAGAAAAAAGGACATGACTCTTGTTGGGATTCTCAAATTACAAACCTAGTACTGTGGCTCAGTAGAAAACACATTATACAAGATTCTAGAAAATTAATTCTAAAATACTGTTTACCAACAGAACCTTTGGAACATTTAGGAAGAATTTTTAATTTGTGGGTCCTTAGCTCAGTACTAGTGAGTCAAACACTTAGGGCAGTAAGTGAATTTTAGGTGTGAGAAACAATAGTTTATGCCCTTGAATTTCTGACCTTATGAATAATATAGAGTTTAGGACACAGATAAGTTAAAAATAGAGAACATTTAAAATTTTTCATTTCTACGTCAACAAATCATGTTTTCATTGATAGCTGAAATTTGAAACTCACTCGTGCAAAGCAGAAACTTGCAGAAAACATTCTACAAATAGAAGGACATGAAATTCTTAGCAAGAAATAGAAAGTGTGTGTTGAGATTGTCCTCACCCAGGGAAACCAGGATTCGGTGGTTCTCTAACATCACATTCCTGTACAAAAGCCGCTGAGCAGAGTTCAAGCATTCCCACTCCTCCGGAGAGAATTCTATGGCCACATCCCTGAAAGTTAACAGCCCCTGAAAACAACACATATTTGCCAAGTGGCCATGAACTCTAGGTGAAACAAGAGTGAAGAGAACTGGTTCCAGCTGATATGACAACTGGGATTATACAAAAAGGTAATTCTGAACATAGAAATATTCTCTAACATATTAACTCTGAGGAAAAAGGATGGAATAAAATCCACTCAGTCAGTGTAGGTATTATACTTTAGTGAATGATAAAGCACGAAGTCTGGCTACCCACAGAGGCATGTGCATGTTTTAGTGCTGTATTTACATTACACAGGATAAGTATATATTGTATATATTGCTCAAATGGAAAACTCATAGTGAGGTAGAAGGATACTGTTAAGTTTTAATCTGTACAGCAATGAACTGAGTATCTTGTTAAAATTCAAATATGAGTTAGAGATATGGGGTAAGCCTAAATTTCTAAATTTTTTTAAGTTGGGGGTCTTACACTATTGCCCATGCTGGGGTACAGTGGCATTATCACAGCTCATTGCAGCCTCAACCTCATCAGCTGAAAGGAACCATCCTCCTCAACCTCCCAAGTGGTTGGGGAAAACTGGTATCAGGTACTAAGGCACAAGACAAAAACAACAGCATTGCTGAGATATTATTGGCCAAAAAAAGAGTAAATTATAATCCGGATCTAATAATAAAGAAACATACATTTTATGCAGAATTTCAGCTACAGGTATTTCCCATGTTTTGTAATCTCTAAAAGTGTATTTATATTGTTTTCTTTTTTTTTTTACTATACTAGGAAGAAAGTGTTTTTTTTTTTTTTTTTTTTTTAAGTTGGAGTGCTCTCTCTGTGGCCCAGGCTGCAGTGGCATGCTCATGGCTACCCTAACATTGACTTGCTGGGCTCTGGTAAGCCTTCTGCCACAGGCTTCCAAATAGCTGGAACTACAGATGTGTGTTACCACAACCAGCTAATTTTTTTTTTTTTTTTTGAGTTGGAGTCTCACTCTGTCACCTAGACTGGAGTGCAGTGGCCGCTCCTGGCCACCGCGACCTCGACCCGCTGGGCTCCAGCGATCCTTCCGCCTCAGCCTTCCAAGTAGCTGGAACTATAGGCATGTGCTACCACGCTCAGCTAATTTTTGATTTATTGTAGAGATGAGGTCTCACCAAGTTGCCCAGGCGGGTCTCAAACCCGCGGGCTCAGGCAATCCACTCACCTCAGCCTCCCAAGGTGCGGGATTACAGGCTGAGCCACCGAGCCCGGCTCTAAGTATTCTTTATTCCAACCTTCCTGATTTAATCTGGGCAGTAACAGCCATTTTGTTTTAATGTACATTTCTTAACCATGTTCTGTGTGGAGTTGATGGAGCATCCATTCAAAACCTTAATGGTACATGTTCCCATCCTTCACTAGTATCTGAGGATCTACCCCATCTTCAAGAGGCACCTTGGGTATCCATGCCTTTCCATGTTCCACAGCCACAAGGGGACATTTTTAGTACTGCAGGTCATAAATGCATGGTAAGAACTACTCATTGCATCTAAGAAGCCTGGAGGAAGAGAATAGAGAGGAGACTCTGGCATGTAGGGAGAAGTGTCCTTCAGAGCCCTTGAATATCACAGGAAGACCAAAACTAGTTGAAACAAACTCATTAGGCAGGACCATCATGAGTAGAGCAGAAAAGGTTTGCAAGTTCTAAAAATATGATATTCCCCCCGACCTGGGCCACATTTACCTGAGAAACAGCCATTTCTTCTCTTCTTCCTCCTTCTCTGGAATTTCTTCTCAGGTAAGATTATCTGGACAAGTTACACCTATATGTTGAAAACATGCCTTTGTTAAAAATTAAATTAAATGTATTTATGTTTTGAGTCTGTGTCTTACTCTGTTGCTGAGGCAGGAATGAAGTGGCACCATCACAGCTCAGCAGAGCCTTGACATTCTGGGCTTAGGCAATTCTTCCATATCAAGTCTCTCAAGCAGTTGGAACTACAGGCATGTGCTACCACTCCCGGTGAAATTTTTAATTTTTTAAAAATCAACATGGATGTGCTATGTTGTCCAGTTTGGGCTCAAGCAATTCTCTCCCCTCAGTCTCCCTAAGTGATGGAGTTACTGGCATGAACTATGATGTCTGGCTAGTATATGCCTTTAACATAAGCAGAATCCTTCACCTGCTACCACCATACCCACAGTCAGTAGGACCCAGCAATGCAAAAAAAGTCTATCTTTCTCTATCTTTGCCACAGGAGACAGATTCAGAAACAATGAGCTCCTCCATGGAGACTAAAGTGAGTTTTTTCTTTCTTTCACTGAAGTACCCCTTTGCTACTAACCAGTGAATATGGCCCCACTGACCTGCCTAACCAAACCCAAGCAAGGCAGGTCAGGTGACCTCTTTTCTGAACTCAACTCTCATTAATGTATATGGAAGCCCTTGTGCTTGACCCTACCTTAGAATCACGTGAGAGCAATGAATTAAAACAACATGGATGCTTGCACACAAACCAATAGACAGTCTGTGGGGAGGACACAGACAAGGGCATTTCTTCAAACTAGCCACAGGGTCCTATTTAGAACCACTTAGACAAGCATCACCTCTCAAATTTAATTTGTACAAAAATATTTAAATTAAAATTAACTAATCTTTTAATATTTTGGGTCTCATTTTAAGAAACTGTGATTCTGCAGGTTTTAAGGGGTCCCTGAATGGGCTATTAAAATAAATCTCCTGTGAATGCTGATGTTGCTTCACCTGCACCCACAGTCGGCAGCACTTGGCTTCAGAAAACAGGCCCAGCATGCGGGGTCCTTCACACCCAACTCTCATCACTTTCCCCTTTTATATACTTTTGGACTCTTTGGGAAATTGTGAGGACCAGTTCTGGGGAGACACTAGGAGCAGCCACCAAGTACTCTGACCTCCTCTGATCAATTCTGTGAGGGGAGATTTTATGGGACCAGATGGGGAGCAGGGGGGAGGAGGAGAAGGGCTCAGAGGAGGGTGGATATGGGCGGGGCTAGAGTATGCACACCCTAAGGATTCTGATCTCTGTACCTCTGGGGTGTTTCTAGGTCTGTATTTTCTAAGCCTTTCCGAGAGAAACTTGACTCTTAGAGTTTGTATAATTTTAATGTATTTAAACCACTTACTTCCTTGTGTATTTTAGAACATAAAATAACAAGCAGTTTTACTGAAAACCCTCAGGCTTTTCTAGGACAATATTAGAATCTAAATAGTTATTTTACAAGGTAAAAACAACAAAAATAATGATAGTGGTAATAGCAACACTTCTGTCTGTGAATGCCCTTTTAGGCAGTGTCATCAGAACTCACAACAACAACATAAGGCCAAGTCCCCTGGACATCTCTCTTTGTACTGACCAAAGGTTGCTGAATTCAAGCATTTACCTATTTAACAACAGATGGAAGTTTCTAAACTGTAGGGACCTTGACCACTTCATCTCTTGTTCTCGTGGTCATGTGACATAGAGGTAACTCTGTTATTTACCTGTTTGCTTCTCCAGATCATTCTTTCTGTACCCTAGCACCAAGAAATTGGAGTAAATCCCATCTAGGCATCAACCCCAGTGCCAATTCATTGCTGATCCATGGAGGTTTATATTCTTATTATTTAAACTCAGCATTAAAAAATAAAGTATTCAAAGTATTGTCTGTGCTTCTTTAGGTCACATCACTCAAATTTTCAACTATAAAAATAAACATCTTACACTCAAATCATGGTATAAAATTCTTAACTACTTGGACAAACCAGAACTATATGGGAGCAAGATTTTATAAAGAAAACAAAAGGTGGTGGAGGGCAAAAAGAAAACAAAAGGTAAGCAGCTCAGGGAAGCAGCCTGTTATACCCACAGTCCACAAAGAACTGTATAATCAGTAGGTTCATCATGTTCCCAAGCTTGGGGACCACTCTTGCTGTGAGATGCTGTTCAGGAGGGCTCAGTCCCAGGTAGTGACTGAGGAAAACCTAAGCAGATGGGAATTTATTTGAGATCTCCATACACTCTAATGTGTCTTCCTTACAGCGGGAAATTGCTCTGTCCTCCAGGGTCTCAGTTCTCACCAGGGACCAAAATTCACCTGAAGTAGTTTCAAATTTCCATTTTCTGCCTCATAAACAATTAGATGAACACTTTTGTCTTCAGTGGTACGAACAAAACAACAGCAACAAAAGGTTGCTTTAGTTTCCCTCTTTCCCCTAGACCCCTGAACCTCCCTCTTTATGCCCCTCCTAAGAACAGCCTGACTTCAGGGTAAAACATTCTCTGAACTGGGATCTGCTGGTGCCACTCCCTATCCTGCCCTCCCCCTCCCACTCTCAGTTTCTCCCCATGGAAGAAAGCCCATTTGTTTCTAAACTTTGAAATGCTCTCAGGTCCTACAGCTGGTGCTTTCACCTTACTGCAAAACTTCTTTATCATAAAGTTATTTTAACCCAAACTCGAATTTATTTTACTTGACAATGTCTAGAAACAGCCCAGGAGAATAACAATTACACCTTCCAAAAGAGCCTCATTCTCCATGTCCATCTCAACCCTGAGCACACCTTCCCTGAGCCGACCCACAGTTTTCCAGGGTTCTGTGGCTTTTCTCACTATCACCGCCTCCTTCCATGACTGCTGTAAACACAAGAGTGCACCTGCTTGGGAGGCTCCCCTGGAAGAACTACCTGGAATTTCACGACCTCCTTAGCAGAATCGGGACTGACCACTGCTTGGAATCTCTGGGCCCATATGTCTGCTCCCGGTTAAGCTTATTCACTTAGATTCAAACGAGAAAACACCCAGTGTAAAATCACTCAAACTCAGCGTCCATGTTTATGAAGAGCAGGAAATTGTAAAGCACTTACACTGCCTGCCTCATCACAAAAAGTAAAAGCATGTATTTATTTCAGAAAATAAACACCTAAGCCATCTCTTGATCTCTGTCCCCTCTGTCCCCCCAGCGGATAAAAACAAAAAAAGCACACAAAACCTAAGAGAAGTCTTTAGGACGCCGGCTCCCCATCTTCTCGGTTTTAATGACTCTCCTAAATAAAGTCACACCCCTTGCTCCAACTCCTTGTCTCGACTTATTGGCTGTCTTGCTCCGAGCAGAACGGGGTTTGCATCTGGTTATGCAAACTGCCAGTGGCCCTGATTACATATCCAGGGAATTTCCACCTGGATATTCCAAATAAGGCAACTGCATAGCTGTCACCCACCAGCAACTAACTGCACGTGGCCGGCTCCCCCTGCCCCTTATAAAAGCCTTTCCTCCCACTCCCTTCGGGAACCCCACACCACCAGCCCGGGCTGGGGCTTCTGGATTCACGATCCAGTTTACCCAAGCGAACACCTTAATGTTGCAGTGGAGTTTCCTTTTAACCTTGGAGAGGAGAGAGGACCCAGGACCACAGGTCTCCCACTCCACCACGGGTCCCGCACACGCTCGGATCCTCCCCACGACCCACCCCGGTCCCGCACACCTGGAGCGCAGGGGTTGCGGGGAGCTGCCCCGAGAGGGCCCGGCGAGCGAGGTCACCATGCGGACAGGAACCCTGGGTCCCGGCCCAGCTCCATCCAGCAGCCCAGAGGACCCGGCCGAGCTGCCGCCGGGGGCGGGTCCAGGCTCGGAGCTGACAGGGAGGCCGGTCCCGCCACAGCCGGGTCACCCGGTCCCACCGCCCTCCCCCCCTCAGGACACCCGCCCGCACACTCACCATCTCCCGGCTTCCGAGTGTCCCGGCGTCCTCCCTACGGTTCTCCCAGGATCTGCAGGTCTCAGGCCGACAGAGGCTGAAGAGAAGACATGCTGGCCTCCAGGAGATCGGGACAGAGCAACCGGGACGACAACCCTCTGTGCGCAGGCGCAGGAGACAAAGGCCTGGTTTGATCCCGGAAGCCGCCCCTCTGGTTTTGAGTGACAGATTTCTCCCTGGAACCTGGAGAAGGTGCAGCGTGGTGCGCCCCACTCTGGGCGCTCCTGGAGGATGGTCGCTGGGCTGCAGGATCACACTGCCTCCCCCGGCGCACGCTGGGATTGTAGTCCTGCAGTTCCGCGACCAACCGACCAGGAGCCATTTAGACGCCAGTGTTTCCGGCATGCAGCGCGAGGGGCGCACAACCCGGCAACTCGCCGCCAAGGTCTAGTGCAGGGAGAAATCTCAACCTTTTTTTTGCCTTACGTAGTGCTGGCATCACCTGTCACTTTGTCTGCTGGTATCAAAACGAGAGGGGTGGGCCCGGAGCTTTATCCAATCAGCGGACGCTGAGGTCTGCGTTGCCCAGTCAGACAAGAGCCAAAAGTGAAGGGGCGGTTTCCGGGTTCTGACCGGATCTTTGTCTCCCGTGTCTGCGCGCCGAGCTGAGCTGTGTAGTTCCGGCGTCTCTGTCCTGCTCTCCGGGATTCCCGCGTGTCTTTGCTTCTGCCTCTGTCGCCCTGTGACCTGCAGGTCCTGGGAGAACTGTAGGGAGGACGCCGGGACACCGGGAAGACGGGAGATAGTGAGTGTGCGGGCGGGAGTCCCGAGATGGGGAAGGCGGTGGGACCGGATGAATCGGCTGTGTCGGGCCTGGCTCCTAGTCAGCTCCGAGCCTGGACTCGTCCCCGGCGGCAGCTCAGCCCGGTCCTCGGGGGTGCTGGATGGGGCTGGACCGGAACCTCGGGGTCCTGTCCGCATGGTGACCTCGCCCGCCGAGCCCTCTTCGGGCAGCTCCCTGTGCCCCTGCACTCCAGGTGTGTGGGACCCCGGAAGGTCGTGGGGAGGATCCGACTGTGGGACCCGTGGTGGGAGTGGAGCTGTGGTCCTGGGCCCAGTCCCTCTCCCCTCTTCAAGGTTAAAAGGAAACTCTACCCCAACCTTAAGGAATTCACTTGGGTAAACCGGATCGTGAATCCAGGAGCCCCAGCCCGGGCTGGTGGTGTGGGGTTCCCGGAGGGAGTGGGAGGAAAGGCTTTTATAAGGGGCAGGGGGAGCTGGCCACGTGCATTTGCTGGTGGGTGACAGCTATGCAGTCGCCTTATTTGGAATATCCAGGTGGAAATTCCCTGCATATGTAATTATGGTCATTGGCAGTTTGCGTTACTGGGTCCAAACCCCGTTCTGCTCGGAGCAAGACAGGCAATAAGTCGAGACAAGCAGTTGGAGCAAAAGCAGTGATTTTATTTAGGAGAGCCATTGAAACCGAGAAGATGGGGGACCGGCGTCCTGAAGACCCCTCTTAGGTTGTGTGTGCTTTTTTTGGTTTTCAACCAAGCCAGGGGGTATGGCTTAGAACTGCAGACGGTTGGGCGCGGGGGAGACTCCTGGAAAGTCGTGAAATGTCTTTGTCTTTGGTTCATGGTCTCCTTTTTTCTTTACTTATTTAACAAAGGAGTTAGTGCACATACTCCCCCTTTCCCAGAGTTACTCTTGATAGCTGCATACTTCTTCATACATTGTCTTTGCAGTGTTTCAAAATTATTTTAGCTACGCACAAGCACGAACAGAGGCGAAATTTGCCTGTTAGCATGAGATTAGTAATTACATGTTTATCGTCTGGAAGAAAGGCATACTTTTGCTTTTTCTGATGAGGCATGTAATGTAAGTGCTTTACAGTTTCCCGCCCTTCATAAACATGGACACTGAGTTTGCACTGGGTGTTTTCTCATTTCAATCTAAGTGAGTAGCCTTAACCAGGAGCAGTCATGGAAGGAGCCGGTGATAATGAGAAAAGCCACAGAGCCCTGGAAAGCTGTGGGCCCACTCAGGGAAGGTGTGCTCAGAGTTGACATGGAAGTGGAGAATGTGATGCTCCTTTGGAAGGTGTAATTGTTATTCTCCCGGGCTGTTACTAGACATCGTCAAGTAAAATAAATTCGAGTTTGGGTTAAAATAACTGTGATAAAAAAAGTATTGCAGTAGGGTGATAACACCCACTATAGGATCTGAGATCATCTCAAAGTTTAGGCAGAAATGGACTTTCTTCTATGAGGAGAAATAAGATCAGAAAGAGGGTGGGAGGGGGAGGGCAGGTGGGAGGGTGGCACCAGCAGATCCCAATTCAGATAATGTTTCATCTTGAAGTCACCCTGTTCTTAGGAGGGGCATAAAGTGGGGAGTGTTGGCTTAGGCTGAGGTGGGTCAGATTTCATGGATCTGGGGGTAGAAGGGAAACTTAAGCAAAGTTTTTTTTTTTTGCAGGTGTTTTGTTCTGACCATTGAAGACAAAAGTGTTTAATTGTTTATGAGGCAGAAAATGGGATTTTGAAACTATTCCAGGTGAGTGTTTAGTCCCTAGCGAGAATTGAGATCCTGGAGAACAGAACAGTTCCATGCTGTGGAGGGCACAGTAGAGTATGTGGAGGTCTCAGAATTAAATTCCCAGATGTTCAGATTTCCCTCCGTCACTACCTGTGAGTGAATCCTCCTGAGCAGCATCTCACAATAAGAGTGGTCCCCAAGCATGGGAACATGATGAACCTACTGATTATGCAGTTCCTTGTGGACTGTGGGTGAAACAGTCTGCTTCCCTTCTCTTTATAAAATCTTGCTGGCATATTTTAATAGTTGCATTTGGTTCAGGTATTTAAGAATTTTATACCATAATTTGAGTATAAGATGCTTATTTTCTTAGTTGAAAGTCTGAGTGGATTGAGTGTTGTGATCTGAAGAAGCAAAAATAATACTTTGAATAAATTATTTTTTTAATAATGAGTTTAAATAATAATATAATCCTCCATGGACCAACAATGGATTGTCACTTGGGTTGGTACTCAGATGGGATTTGCTCCAGTTTCCTGGAACTTGAATAAAGAACGAGGAGCAGGTCTAGAGAAGCAAACTGGTAGATAACAGAGTTTTCTCTATTTCACATGGCCACCAGAAAATGAGATGAAGTGGTCAAGGTCCCTGCAGTTCATAAACTTCCATCTGTTGTAAATGGGTAAATGCTTGAATTCAGCACCCTGTGGTCAGTACAAAGAAGGGCGGTGCCCAGGGGACTTGGCCTTATGTTATGAGTTCTGCTGTCATTGCATAAAAGGGCATTTACAGACAGAGGTGTTGTTGTTTTCATTATAATTTTTGTTGTTTTTACCTTGTTAAAAAACGATTTCTATTCTAATATGATTGTACTAGAAAAGCCTAAGGGTTTTTGGTGAAATTGTTTGTTATTATAGGTTATAAAATGGGCAAGGAAGTAAGTGGCTTAAATACTTTAAAATTACACAAACTCTGGGAGTGTGTGTCTCTTGGGCAGGCTTTGGAAATACAGACCTGGAAACCCCAGAGACACAGAGATCAGAATCCTACTTCAGGCTCACTCCCTGTCCCAGCCCTCCTCAGATTCACTCTCTTCTGAGCCTCCCCCAGGTCTGGCCCCACCCTGAAACTTCCCCTCACAGGACTGATCAGAGGTCAGAGTATTAGGTGGCTGCTCCTAGTGTCTTCCCAGAGCAGGTGCTCATAATTTCCCCAAACCCCAAATCAGAAAAATGGGAAAAACAAGTATTTGTGTTGTGATAAGAGTGTTGTATGTGAGGGATGCTGTTGTGGACCTGCTTTCAGTAGCTGAGTGCTGCCAACTATGGGTCCAGGTGAAGCAACATCAGCATTTGCTGGAGACTTGTTTTATTATATGCATATTTTTTATTTTGTTTTGAGTCGGAGTCTCACTCTGTCACCTAGGCTGGAGTGCAGTGGCATGCTACTCATAGCCACTGCAGCCTCTACCTGCTGGGCTCAGGCAATCCTTCTGACACAACCTTCCAAGTAGCTGGACCCACAGTCATGTGCCACCATACTCAGCTAATATTTTGATTTATTGTAGAGAAGAGTTCTTGCCATATTGCTCAGACTGGTCTTGAACCCCTGAGCTCAGGTAATCCTCTTGCCTCTGCCTTCCAAAGTGCTGTGATTACAGTCATGAGCCACTGCGCCCTTCAGGAGACTTGTTTTAAAAGCCCAGTTAGGGACCTCTTAAAACCTGCAGAATTGGGCTGGACTCGGTGGCTCAGCCTGTAATCCCAGAGCTTTGGGAGGCCGAGGTAAGAGGATTGCCTGAGCCCAGGAGTTTGAGACCAGCCTGGACAACATAGAGAGACCTCGTCTTTACAAAAAAATACAAAAACTGACCAGATGTGGTGGCATGCATCTGTAGTTCCAGGTACTCAGGAGACTGAGGCAGAAGGATTGCTTGAGTCCAGGAGTTTGAGACCAGTCTGGGCAACATAGCAAAACCTCATGTCTACAACAAATAAAAAAAATTAGCCGGGCATGGTAGTGCGCACCTGTAGTTCCAGCTACTTGGAAGGCTGAGGTGGAAGGATCTCCGGAGCCCAGCAGATTGAGGCTGTGGTGGCTGGGAGCGTGTGGAGTCTGGGCAATGGAGTGAGGCGCCAACTCAAAAAACAAAACCCTGCAGAATCACAGTTTTTTAGAATGAGACCCAAAATATTAAAAGATACATGTGCAACTTAAAGCTTGAGAGGCAATGCTTGTCTAAGTGATTCTCAGCCTGGGCTTCTAAATAGGACCACATGTCCAGTTTGGGGAAATACTATCACTTGTGCCCTTTCCACAAACTGCTGATGTGTGTGGAAGCATCCATGTTGTGTTAATTAATTGCTCCCATGTGATTCTAACATGGAGTCAGTAAAATACAAGAGCTTCGAGATACATTCGTGAGAGTGGAGTTTAGAAGGGAAGTCACCTGGCCTACACTGATTGTTTTGGTTAGGCAGGTCAGTGGGGCCTTATTTTCGTTGCTGTAGCAAAAATTGCTGGTGTTTGTGGCAAGGAAGGGTACTTGAGGGCAGGAAAGAAGAAACTCACATGGTGGTCTCTAGGAGCTTGTTTCTGAATCTATTTCCTGTGACAAAAGACAGAGAGACTTTTTCTGTCTGCACTTCTGGGTCCTACTGACTGTGGGTGTGGTGGTAGCAAGTGAAGGATTGTGCTTACGTTAAAGACATATTCTAGTCCAATGTGATGATTGATGCCAGTGATCCTATCATTTAGGGAGACTGAGGTGAGAAAATTGCTTGAGCTTAAGAGTTTGAGACCCACCTGAACAACATAGCAAGATTTTGTCACTACAAAAAAATCAAAGGAGTTAACCAGGAGTGCTAGTGCATGCCTACAGTCCCAACTACTTGAAAGACTGTGATGGAATGATCACCTGAGCCCAGGAGGTGAAGGTTGTAATGAGCTGTGATGGTGCCACTTCACTCCTGCCCAGGTGACAGAGTGTCCCTCAGACTCAGAAAATTTATACATTTATAAGTTTATAAGTTTATACCTTTAAATGTTTATACATTTATAGATGCATTTCACTTACTTTTTAAAATAAAGGCATGTTTTCAACATGTAGGTGTGTCTTGTCCAGATAGTCTCACTTAAGAAGAAATCCCAGAGAAGGAAGAGAAAGAGAAGAAATGGCTGGATCTCAGGTAAATGTGTCCCAGGTCAGGGAGAATGATGTTTTTAGAACTAGCAAAACTTTATTGCTCTAATCTTGATGGTCCTGCCTAATGGGTTTGTTTCAACTAATTTTTGTTCTTCCTGTGATATTCAGGGACTTTGAAAAACTCTTCTTCCCTACATTAGCAAAGCTTTATCTCTGTTTTCTCATCCAGGCTTCATAAATGCTGTAAACAATTCTCATCATAAATTTATGACCTGCAGTATTAAAAATGTTCCCTCATGGCAGTGGAACATGGGAAGGCATGGATACCCCAAGATTCCTATTAAAAATGGAATAGATCCTCAGATACTAGTGAAGGATGGGAACATGTACTATTAAGGTTTTGTCTGGATTCTCCATCAGCTCCATGCAGAACACGATTAATAAAATGCACATTTAAACAGGATGGCAGTTACTACCCAGAAAACTCAGGAAGTTCTGAGTAAAGAATAATTAGAAGAGACTTGCTTTCTAGGATGTTAAAAACAAAACAAAACAGTGTAAATATACTATTAGAGATTACAAAACATGGAAGATACCTGTAGCCGAAATTCTGTATAAAACATGTTTCTTTATTATTAGATTCAGATTATATTATAACTTCCTTTTTTTTGACCAATAATGTCTCAGCAATGCTGTTGTTTTGTCTTGTGCCTTAGTACCTGATACCAGTTTGTTCCAACCACTTGGAAGGCTGAGGAAAATGCTTCCTTTCAACTGAGGAGGTGGGGCTGCAATGAGCTGTGATTATGCCACTGCACCCCTGCATGGGCAATAGTGTGAGATCCCCAGCTAAAAAAAAATGTAGAAACTCAGGCTTACCCCATATCTCTGAATCAGAATTTGAATTTTAACAAGATACTCTGTTCGTTGTTGTACACATTAAAACTTAATAGGGACCTTCTACCTCACTATGAGTTTTCCATTTGAGCAATATATACAACTTATCCTGTGTGATGTAAATATAGCACTAAAACATGCACATGCCTCTGTGGGTACCCAAACTTTATGCTTTATCATTCACTAAAGTACAGTATCTACACTGACTGAATGGATTTTATTCCATCCTTTTTCCTCAGAGTTAATATGTTAGAGAATGTTTCTGTGTTCAGAATTACCTTTTTGTATAATTCCAGTTGTCATATCAGCTGAAACCTGTTCTCTTCACTTTTGTTTCCCCTAGAGCCCATGACCACTTGGCAAATATGTGTTGTTATTTTCAGGGGCTGTTGACATTCAGGGATGTGGCCATAGAATTCTCTCTGGAGGAGTGGGAATGCCTAGACTCTGCTCAGCAGCTTTTGTACAGGAACGTGATGTTAGAGAACCACAGAAATATGATTTCCCTGGGTGAGGACAATCTCAACACACACTTTCTATTCCATACTAAGGATTTTGTGTCCTTTTGTAGCATGTTTTCTGGGAGTGTCTACTTTGCACGAATGAATGAATGAGTTTCAAATTTCTGCTATCGATGAAAACTTGGCGATTTGTTGACATAGAAAATAAAAAAATTAAAAATGTTTTGTTTTATTTTATTTTTTTGAGTCAGAGTCTCACTCTATTGGCCAGGCTGGAGTACAGTGGCATGCTCACCGCCACACCAATGTTGACCTGATTGACTTCAGTGATCCTTCCGCCTCAGCCTTCCAATTAGCTGGAATTACAGGTGTGCACTATCATGCCTGGCTAAATGTTTTGTATTTGTTGTAGAAACGAAGTCTCACCACGTTGCCCAGGCTGGTCTCGAACCCCTGGGCTCAGGCAATTCTCTTGCCTCAGCCTCCCAATTACTGGGATTACAGGCTTGAGCCACAACATCCAGCTGATGTTTTATTTTGACAGGAACCATTACCTATTTTGAGATGATCTGTGTCCTTCGTTCTGTTAGTGGTTAGTCCAGAAATTTAGCGCCATAAAATGTCATTGCCTGTGTCTAAAATTCAATTGCTACTATCAATTTTTGACTCACTAATGCTGAGCTAAGAACTCACAAATTAAAAATTTTTTCCAAATGTTCTAAAGGTCCTGTTGGTAAACAGTATTTTAGAGTTAATTTTCTAGAATCTTGTATAATGTATTCTCTTCTGATTCACAGTACTAGGTTTGTAATTGGAGAATCCCAGCAAGTGTCATGTTACTTTTTTCTAATAAAACAGGTCTTGCTGCCTCTAATCCAGACCTGATCACTTGTCTAGAGCAAAGGAAAGAGCCCTGGAATGTGAAGAGACACAACACATCAGCCAAACCCCCAGGTAGGTGGTAGTGAATGAGGCAGATGACACAGGTCAAGGAGGAAGCAGATCTTAAAATGCGGTTTGGGAAGGTGGTCTGCTCCAATGGAAATGTTTCCTGAGAAGACTGGAATTCTTTCTCTTGCTCTGACAAAGGGACATCTATAGTTCCATGCTCTGAAATTCTCCAAAAACTCTGCTTCCCCTTCAGTGATCTCCTTTCAAGGTTACAGTGGAAATCAAAGTCCTCTTAATGATTGGTAAGGGACTGCATGATCTGACTGCTCTTCTGTTCCTTTTGGGGATGTGTGAATCTCTTCTTATGTATGTAGAAACTCCATGTTAAATTATTTTTTAAGTTTTCTTTTTGCATCATGTTGGAATTATGTGAGAGTAGTGGTGATTTTGTTATTTGATACAGAAATCCCAGGAACACTGCAGACAAATGTTATATATATTTTCTACTGTGTGATTTCCTATCCTAGGGAGGTTTCAAATGTGATTTTTTAGAAATTGATACTTCGTTATTTTACCAGAACACAAACTTTTTTATCTTTCTAGGTTGAAGAAAACTTAATGTTACTTTACCTTAAATTTAATTTTGTTTTAGTCTGAACTGAGATTGGTAATTTAAACTCTATATGCCCAAATTTTTTAAGTATAGTATATCACCTAGAACATTGGTAAACTTATATAAAACTCTCACATTACTTCATTTCTTAATAATTCTTATTTTATTTTATTTATTGTAGAGATGAGATCTCGCTAAGTTGCCCAGGCGGGTCTCGAACCTGCGGGCTCAGGCAATCCACTCACCTCAGCCTCCCAAAGTGCGGGATTACAAGCTGAGCCACCGAGCCCGGCTAATTCTTATTTTATAATTTTATTTAGTAAGAGTCTCGACTGGGTTATATACATACGAATATAGATACACATGTACGTATACATGTGTTTATGCATAACATTTGTATTCTTTTACAAAAAATAAAAATTGTTCAGCCATATATTTATTGTGTACAATATAATGATTTGTGTATACATTGTGAATTGATGACTACAATGAAACTAATGAGCATATCAATCACCTTACCTAGTTACTGTTTTTTTAATGAGAAAACATCATGTCAGCCGGGCTCGGTGGCTCAGCCTGTAATCCCAGTGCTTTGGGAGGCTGAGGTGAGTGGATTGCCTGAGCCCGCGGGTCTGAGACCCGCCTGGGCAACTTGGCGAGACCTCATCTCTACAATAAGTCAAAAAATTAGCTGGGTGTGGTAGTGCGGGCCTGTAGTTCCAGCTACTTGGAAGACTGAGTGGAAAGATCGCCAGAGCCCAGCAGGTCGAGGCTGCAGTGGCCGGGAGCAGCCACTGCACTCCAGTCTGGGTGACAGAGTGAGACTCCAACTCAAAAAAAAAAGAAAACATCATGTCTATTATTTCAGCAATTTTTTTAAGCCTATAAGACATTATTATTACCTTTAGTCACAATGTTATACATTAGGTCCCTAAAACTCACTTATAACTAAAATTTTGTGTCCTTTGAACATCTCCCATTTTCCCACTCGCAGGCCCTGGTGACCACCATTGTACCTCCTGCCTCTCTGAGTACAATCTTTTTTGATTCAACACATGAGTGAGATCACACGGTGTTTGTCTTTGTGTGCCTGGCTTATTTCACTTAGCATGATGTCTCACATTTTCATCCGTGATATTGAAATTGCAGGATTCTTTGATATCTTTATGGATGAATATATATATATACACACACACAACATTCCTTAGGAGACATTTTTTACTTCGCTAAATGTTTTCTATCTGTGTATGTGTGTATACACACACACACACACACACACACACACACTGCACTGAACATAGGGGTGTAGACAACTTTTTGAGATACTGATTTTATTTCCTTTGGTTATACACAGAAAGGGGATTGCTGTGTTGTATGATAGCTTTTTTTTATTGTTAAAAGAATGTTCATAATGGTTTTTATAATGATTGCCAATTTTAAACTCACCAACAGTGTATAGGATTTCTTTCTTTTCACAACCTTGTCAAGACTTATCTCTTTTGGTTGATATTAGCCATTCTTACGAGTGTGAAATGATATCTCATCGTTGAGTTGATTTGTGATTGCCTGGTGCTTGGTGATTGTTGAGCACCATTTCATATGCCTGTTGGCAATTTGCATATCTTCATTGGAAAATACTATTTATTCTTGGCCTATTTTTCAGTCAAGTAATTATCATTGTATTGTTTTTGCCTTTGATTTGTATGAGTTCCTTGTTTATTTTGGAAGTTAACCTCTTATCAGATATATGACTTACGAATATTTTCTTTTGTCCTCTAAGCCGCCTTCCTGCTTCCTTTACTGTGCAAAACTGTTTAATTTGATGCAGTCCTACTTGTTTATGATTGCTTTTGTTGCTGTGATTTTGGTGTCATGTAAAGAAGGTCATTGCCAAGACCAATATCAAGGAGGTTTTCCAAATCAGTCTTTTAAGATTTTTTTTTGTTTTTGAGTTGAGATCTGTCTTCTAGGCTGGAGTGCAGTAGCACAATCAAGGCTCACCACAGCCTCCAACTCCTGGGCTCAGGTGTTGTTCTACCTCAACCTTCTGAGAAGCTGGGATTACAGACTTGTGCCACCATACCCAGCTGATTTTTTTGGCTTCCTACACTGGACTTGAACTGCTGGTCTCAGGTGATCCTTCTATATCAACCTCCCAAAGTGCTGGGATCACAGTCATGAGCCTTCACGTCCAGCTGATGTCTTATTTAAGTTAACGTAATATCTATAAGCTTTATCCTTACTGTAGCGCATGACAAGATTTTTTTTAAGGGTGAATAATATTCTGTTGTATGTATATATGCCAAATTTTCTCTGTCTGTTTATTGAGGGACATTTTGGTTGCTTCCATATTTTGACTTTTTTGAATAATACTGTAGTAAATGCGGGTGTGTGTAAATATCTCTTTCACGTTATGTATTGCTTGGAATAGATACTCAGAAGTAGGATTACGGGATCATAGGAGAGTTTTACTTTTAATTTTTCAGTGAATTTTTATAATACCTTTTAAAGTGACTGCATCATTTTTCCCCCATCGACAGTACACAAGGGTTGTGAGTTCTCCACATCCTTGAAAATTGTTATTTTGCTTGTTTGATAGTGACCATCCTGATGGGTGTGAAATTGTATGTCATGGTGCTTTTGCTTTGCGTTTCTCTCAGCATTTGCCATTTTGAACATCTTTTGAAATGCTGGTTGTGGGCAGCCTCCTCGGGTCCCCTCCCACTGTGGGAGCTTTTCTGTCCTCTTGATAAATACTGCTTTCTAAAAAAAATTAAAAAAGAAGAAATGCTAGTTGTTCATTTTTGTATCTTTGGAGAAAAGCCTATTATTTTCTTTGTCTATTTAAAAAATTTTTTGAGGGAGTTGAGGTCTCACTCTTGTTGCCCAGGCTGGAGTGCAGTGGCCTGCTCATGGCTACTGCAACCTCGACCTGCTGGGCTTAGGCAATCCTTCAACCTCAGCCTTCCTAGTAGCTGGAACTGCGGATGCATGCCACCATGCCTAGCTAGTTTTTGTGATTGACTACAGAGACGAGGTCTCACCAAGTTGCCCAGGCTGATCTTGAACCTCTGGGCTCATGCAATCCTTTTTGCCTTGGTCTCCCAAAGTGCTGGGATTACAGGCTTGAGCCATCGCGCCTGGCCACTCTTTGTCCATTGTTAATCATGTTATTCAATGTCTTTTGTTGAGTCTTGGGAGTTATTTTCATATTCTGAATTTTGCCTCCTATCAAATATATAAATTGCAAATGTTTTCTCACATTCCTTAGGAGACGTTTTTTACTTTGCTAAATGTTTTCTATGATGTTCAGTTCTTTTTTCTTGTTTACTTTGATTAGTTATTCCCAGTTTTCTTTTCTTTGTTGCTTATGCTTTTGATGTCATGTTAAGGAAGCACTGTCAAGACTAGTAACTTAATCTCCATCCTATATTTAATCCTAATAGCTTTATAATTATAGTTTTTACATTTAAATATATAATCATTTCAGACAGTTTTTGTATATTATGCAAGAGTCCATCTTTATTTACTTTTCTTCTGTGGATAGTCAGTTTTCCAACACCATTTGTTGAAGAAGCTGTTTTTTCCCATTGTGTGGTCATGACAACCTTGTTGAAGATTGTTGAATTATATTAATAAGGGTTTATTTTGGGGTGTTGTTGCATTCTGAACCATTATCTGTTTGTCTTTCTGTATGCCAGTATCCTGTTGTTTTTGTTCCTGTAACTTTGCAACATGTTTTAAAATCAGAATGTGTGGTGTCAGTTTTCCAACACCATTTGTTGAAGAAGCTGTTTTTTTTCCCATTGTGTGATCATGACAACCTTATGGAGATTATTGAGTTATATTAATAAGGGTTTATTATGGGGCTTTTATTCTGATCCTTTATCTGTTTGTCTTTCTGTATGCCAGTACCCTGTTGTTTTTATTCCTATAACTTTGCAGTATGTTTTAAAGTCAGAAAGTGTGATGTCTCTAACTTTGCTCTTCTGTGCTAATGCTGTTTTGGCTATTTTTAGTCTCTTGAGATCCTACTTGTATATAAATTTTAGGATTTAAAAAGTATTTTTGGAAGGAAGTGTGTTATTGGAATTTCTATGAGAATTATATTGAATTTGTATATCACTGTGCATAGAGTTGACATTTTAGTGACATTAAAACTTCTGACTGTTTTATCTTTTGAGTTGGGGTCTCACTCTGTCTTCCAGGCTGGATTGCATTGGCACAATCATGGTTCACCACAGCCTTGACCTCCTGGGCTTGGGTGATCCTCCCACATCTGCCTCAGGAGTATCTAGGATGACAGGCTTATGCTACCACACCTGTCTAATTTTTGTTTATTTTTTTGTAGAGAGAAGGTCTTGCTATGTTGCGTAGGCTGGTCTCAAACTCCTGGGCTCAAGCAACCCATCTGCTTCAGTTTACCAAAGTGCTGGGATTACAGGTGTGAGTCACCATGCCCAGCCTAAATCTTCTGACTCTTGAACAAGAATGTAAGAGTATATTGCTTAAGTTGCACGTATTTTTGAATTTTCTTGTTTGCCTTCTGCTTTTAATTTCTAGTTTTATTTCCTTGAAGTGAGGAAAAAAATGCATTGTATAAGTTCAGTCTTTTTGGATGTGATAAGACTTGTTTTGTGTCCTAATACGGTGTCTGTCTTAGAGAGAGTGCCATGTGCAATTGAATATATTGTGTATTCTGCTGCTGGCGACTGGAGAGTTCTGTATAAGTGTTTTAGATATAATTGGTCTCTAATGTTGTTCAAGTCCTTTGTTTCCTTATTGGTCTTTTATCTGGCATTTCCATTTACTGAAAGTGGTGTATTGAATTTTTTCACAATTATTGTGTTGCTATGTACTTTTTGCTTTATTTCTGTCAGTATTTACCTCATATATTAGTTGTATAACATTTGTTCCTGCTATAGATTCCTAGTAAATAGATTTTTTTAATCACTATATAATTTCATCATTTGTTTTTTGTGACAGTTTATTACTTACTGTGTGTTTTTTCTGATATAATGTGGCAATCTTGTTCTCTTCTGGTACTGTTTACATAGATGACAGTAAATGTTCTCCATACGAACCTTCAGTTTATGAGCATTCGAACGTGCAAAAGTACATTTCCATGTCTAATTGCATAAGTGATTTTTTTCTTTATTTCTTTGAATTTGTTTAATGTTTTTGCTTTTTATTTTGTTTTATTTTATTTTTTGCTTTTTTGTGTTTATTATGTATTTTTGTGGTAAGCATTATAAACTTATTACAATACAGTATTATATATCCAATTATGTTAGTTGACTACCTAGGCTAACTGTTGGATGAACTCTCAGAATGGAACTTGTTCGTATGTAGGGAACATGCTATATATTTTTTTCATCCTTATATTTTTGTGCTGTTTGACTTTTTAGAGCTAAAGTAAATCTCTTAAAGACAGCATATTGTTAAATCTGATTTTAAAAATCTATTCATTTTGAGTGATTAGGGAGTTTAATCCATTTATGTTTAAAGTAATTGCTGAAAGGGAAATGATTAATACTGCCAATTTTTAATTGTTTCCTGTTTCCTGTATCTACTTGCCTTTCTTTTCCTCTCTTACTGCCTTCCCTTTTTTTATTTTATTTTACTTTTTTAGTGACAGAGTTGGAGTCTCACTGTGTTCTCCAGGCTGGATTGCAGTGGCATACTCACGGCCATCCCAGTGTCAACCTGCTGGGCTCCAGTGATCCTTCTGCTTCAGCCTTCCAAGTAGCAGGAACTACAGGTGCGCACTACCACACCTGGCCAATTTTTTATTTTATTGTAGAGATGAGGTCTTGCCAAGTTGCCTGGCCTGGTCTTGAACCTGCAGACTCAGGCAGTCTACTTGCCTTGACCTCCCAAAGTGCTGGGATTACAGGCTGAGCCAACGAGCCTGGCCTGATTACTTTTTCATTACCTTTGGTGTGCCTTCTGTGGATATTTTCTTTGTGATTACTGTGAAAAATGGAGAGTACATTAAATACCTTAAAGTTATACCAATATATCTTAGTATCAAAAAGAGTTAACTTCCATTGCATACAGGCACTCTATCTTTTTTTTACATCTCCCCTCACTTTATCATTAATGTCTGTTGATATACTTATTTCCCTGCTTTTGTTTGGTTGTTTGTGTTCTTGTTTATCTTGTTAAGCATCTTTAAGGTGCTTTTGTTGAATTCCTTGTCAGGCTGTGTATTACGTCTCTATTTGATTCTCTGTATGCTTTGTGATACTTTGAAATTTGGGTATTTTTAAAATAGTTTCCTATCATAATCTTTATGGAGTTGCTTTGTCTAGATAATTGTGACACTAATCATTAAGTTAGAGATTCTGGGGCCTTTCAAACCTGTTCTCAGGATGCGTCTTTTCTGAAATTATGCATCTACTCTTCCAGTTAAAGAGTTTGGCCATGTTTCTTCTCAAGAGCTCATAATTACTTGCTGTATTTGTGGTTGGTCTATGGTACTGCAGTCTCTCTAGTGATGTAAGAATTATTCATCTTTAGTCTCAACAGACCCAATATGTCATCCAAAGTTTACCACTTTCTCCTTTAGCACTCTGTGTGAAGAGATATGGAAACCAGCCTTTGGGTAAATCCCCAGATTCTAGAAGTGTGAACTCACGTTCCTCTGTTCTCCTTCTTCCGTGAGGAGGAAGCAAGGAGTTGGAAATTTTAATCTCATTGCATCATGTTGTATTGTGAAGGATGAGAGTTTGTGGTGGCAAAATTACTAAACTTCTTCCTTGTAACTTCTTAACATTCTGCTTACTTGGGAGTCTGTGAATGATTACCTGTTTTATTGAGTTCTCACAAAGGCAATTTGGTCAGTATTATGTGAAATTCATATATTTATAAAGGAGTGAAGACCTGTGATTTTTATGTTGCCATCTTGCTATTGTCCTTAGCATGGTATAATATTATGTTAGATTTGTAAGATATATTCTCCTGAGTTCAGTAAGTGGGATAAATTATTGTTTTCGTTATTTTTAGCTCTGACTTCTCCTTACACTGAGGGCCTTTTGCCAATGGAGAGCACAGAAGACTCACTCACAAAGGTGACATTGGGAAAATATGGAAGATTTGGCTGTAAGAATTTACACTTAAGGAAAAATTGGGAAAGTGTGAATGAGGGTGATGGGCAGAAAAGATTTTATATGGTACATAACCATTACAAATGTAACAAATGTGGGAAGGTCTTTCATCAATGTTCCAAATTTATTATCCACCAGAGTATTCATATTCCAGAAATGAATTACAAATATGATGAATTTGGGAAAACATTTAACCAATCCTCGAAATGTACTCAACATCAGAGAATTAATATTGGAGAAAATTTACACAGATGTAACATGTGGGAAAGAGTTTAGTATACCATCAAATCTAAGGAAACATAAAAAAATCCGTAGTGGAGAGACACCACTCAAAGGTGAAAAATGTGACAAAACTTTCTCACTCATAAAGAATTTGTTGGATATATGAATGTTCATACTGGAGACAAACCTTACACATGTGAAGAATGTGGCAAAGCCTTTCACTCTCATAATGGATTTGCTCAGCATATGAAGATTCACACGGAAGGGAAACCCTACAAATGTGAAGAATGTGGCAAAGCCTTTGCATTTCACTCATACTTCACTGTACATCAGAGAATCCATACTGGAGAGAAACCCTATAAATGTAAAGAATGTGGCAAGGCCTTTAATTGGTACACATGTCTTACTCGACATTACAGAATCCATACTGGAGAGAAACCCTATAAATGTGATGAATGTGGCAAAGCCTTTCACTCTCATCAAGGATTTGCTGGACATACAAGGATCCATACTGGAGAGAAACCCTACAAATGTAAAGAATGTGACAAAGCCTTTAAGTGGTACTCATATCTTATTGAACATCAGATAATTCATACTGGAGAGAAACCCTACAAATGTGAGGAATGTGACAAAGCCTTTTGCTCTCAGATAGGACTTGCTGGACATATGTGGATCCATAGTGGAGAAAAACCCTACAAATGTGAAGAATGTGGTAAATCCTTTCACTTTCATTCAGGACTTGTTGGACATATGTGGATTCATAGTGGAGAGAAACACTACAAATGTAAAGAATGTGACAAAGCCTTTTGCTCTCTTATTGGACTTGCTGGACATATGTGCTGGACATAGCTCTCATTCAGGACTTGCTCAACATAAGAACACTCATACTGGAGAGAAACCCTACAGATGTTAGGAATGTAAAAAGCCGTTATTCAGTACTCAAGTCTTATTCAACATCAGAGAATCCTTACTAGAGGGAAACCTTACAAATGTGAAGAATGTGCCAAAGCCATTCACTCTCTTTCAGGACTTGCTGGACATACGTGAATCCATACTAGAGAGAAACCCTACACATTTGAGGAATGTGACAGAGCCTTTGTTCATATTCACTTCTTTCACAAAATCAGGGAATCCATACTGAAGATAAACTCTATGAATGTAAAGAATGTGGCAAAACCTTTATTTAAACTTTTCTAAACTTTAGAGAATTAATACTCAGTAAATTTCCTATACCTGTAAGACTGGACAAACATTTATCGAAATATAAGCCATTCAAAGTATAGGGAGAGAAGCTTTACAGATGTAAAGAGTAAAATTGCCTTTACTTACACCACAGATCTTTTGAATGTATAAATGTAAAGAATGTCTAAAGCCTTTAACTGTAGTTAAAATTTTATTTGACATTAGATAATTTGCATTAGATAGAACCTCTACAAGTATAATGAATGTGAAACAACCATTGTTTAAAATATATGCCTTAGAAAACACCAGGGTGTTTATACTGAAAACTTTACAGATGCAATATATGGAAACTTGTTTAATCTAAAGTCAAGTTTAAATAAACATCAGAGGATTCACACGATAAAGCACTATGGCACTCATAAATTTAGACAGTACATTAAGTCAAAGTCAAAGCAAATCATTTGTTTTACATGTTGAGTGGGATCAAAAGATAGATTTGTTTTGTCTTTTAGGGAGGCATAAGTAAATTCCATGTATACTTTTGTTTTTGCATTGACAAAATTTGAGGATTTTTGTAAAGCAAATATTGATGTAACTTAACTCTCAACTCACTTGGTGCTGTGCCTTCATTCCTAGTGTTTATGTAAAAGCATGGGATCAGTTCTTGCTTCACTATACCTAGGACAGGCCCTTCTATACTAGGTGAGCCTCAGTCATCTTAACTTCTCCAAGGATGATGAAGGACACTGAAATGTAATATGCATTAAAAGGTCGAAGTGGAGAGGTTTCTTGTGACTCATGTGGAGTAGTATTGTAAGTCCTGCATGAGGTGTGTGCAGGAGGATAACATTTTTTGGCACTGGAATAAAAGACAAGCGTTGAGAGTTTTAGAAATAATTGTCTTACCAATTGTATATGAGGAAAAAGAATGAGGCTAAGCAATTAATATCTTGATGTGTCTTCACAGTGTCACTACTTACAAGTCTGAAGTGTTATTTGGTATGGTATAAATATACATCTCTTAGCAGACATCAGAGAAAATATCATGCTCTTTAAAAGGTATATATTGTAAATTTATGTTTGGTAAATAATTAGCCTCAGTTTTGAAAACTGAAGAAAGCTGTGTTCACATATATCACTCTATCAGAAGAACAGAAATGTTTCTTGACAGTTCGTAACCTTTTACTAGTGAGCATACAGTGAACTTTGGAATGTTTATTTAGACTGTGTGAACTTAATTAGTTTTAATAACCAGAATTATTTTTTAAACGTTAAAGATTGTTGTGCACACGATGAAGTATTATCTTGCCACTAGTATTAACCTATCCCATCTTACTTGAGATTGTGGGTAAATGATGAGGACCATATACTTTGGTCCAGTAATTTATGGAGTGGTGTCTCTAGTGGTCCTTTTCCCCATGGGTTATACTTTATTTATTTTCTTTTTTTTTTTTTGGTAGTTATGGGTCATTATGATGATTGTAATAAAGATTATTCAGAAGTACAATCATAGGATATACCTTTCTGAATCCTGACTGACTACTGTGAAAACATGTTTATATACACGTTGTAGTTCTCAACCTGCAGTGCATATACAGATGTTTTAATTTGCATTGAATGAAATATACAAATATATCACTTTAAAGCTTTGGGAGTAAGAGAGCAAGGAAAAAGTTGTGTTTATGTGTGTATATGTATGTATACCTTAAGTAGGAAAGGACATTATTAGAAGAAAGGAAATAATTTAAAATCTGAAAGTAAATCTGTTTTCTCTGTTTCACAGTGAATTTACTTCATTAAAATCTAATGGCTTCTGGTTCAGAATCTCCCTATGAATCTCCTTTTTTCCTTGCCTGTTATTCATGTAAGACCTAATATGGGGTACACTGTTCCAGGTTAATAAAGTGTTCATTATTTAGCCTACTTAGGCATTTCACTGACTTTTTTTTTTTTTTTTTTTTTTTATAATTAATCAGTATTTTTATTATAGTTTTGTGGGGTACAG
>NW_007231463.1:0-13620 GCF_000164805.1 Carlito syrichta | reverse complement strand
GAACCTGGAATCCACGGATCCTGGTTACATTTTAATAATTTATACTAAATATTTCGCAACTGCAAAGCCCTCGGCCCCTCTACAAATAAAGTTCAAATGGACATTTAAGGATTACCATCTTCATGTTAAGACCAAAGTTACATCCATATACAGCAGTATGATACTTTTTTCTGGGAATCTGACCTTAATTGTTCCGAGGAACTTAAGGGATTTGTACTACCAGATACACAATTACAACTCTCAACAACACCAGATATTGCTGGAGTCCTGAAATGACTGATACATAATACCCACAAACCAAATATCTCTGAAACATGAGACGAGCTCGAAGTCTTGATTTTTGTTTATACCACATCAAGACGCCCTGATACTTTTTCGGATTGTGGAATAGTGTATCACAGATTCCTTATTCTTCTTTACCGAGGGGCCATGTAATGTCCTGTATATGAGAACTCCCTTTCCCAGAACCCTGTTTGGAAACCTGATTCTTGTTCTGACATTAGGAAGATATCCTGTAGATATTGTGAGGGAGTAACAGTGAAAAAGAGGTTTCTTAGTTCTCCTTAGCTAGAGATCATATAGATTCTGCATATGAGGACTGCTATTACCTATGTTCCAGCTTCTAACCCCTGATTCTTGCTTAGCCCACAGCAGATGGCCTGTTGATTTTAAGGAATGAGGACTGCTATAACCCTGATTCTTTTTCTTCCTTGGCAAAGGGCTGTGGATTTTCCTGTATATTAGGACGCTCATTAGATATATCCAGCTTTGAAACTCTAATTCCTTTAGAACTTTCCAAGATGCTCTGTAGATTTTGGGGATTGAGGACTCGTGTAAACCAGATTACTTACTCTTACCAAAAGGTCATGTAGTTGCCTGTAAATAAGTACTCAATTTTCCAGATTCATGCTTGAAAACACCATGATTTGTGTTTCGCCCATGGCAAGATGACCTTAAGCTTTTTTGGGATTGAGGACCCGAGTAACGCAGATTCCTTATTCTTACTTAGCAATAGGCAGTGAAGTTTCTGGTATGTGAGGACTCCCATTACCCGGATTCCTACTTTAAAAATCTGATTCGTGGTTACCAATTAGGAAGACAGCCTGCAGTTTTGAGACTGAGGACTCATATAAGGAAGATTCCTTATACTTCCTTATAATTATGTCGTGTGGTTTCCTGTATATGACGACCTCCATTACCCAACTTCCTGTTTCACGCTGCAGGATGCCGAGACAGTTCCTGGTGACCGAGAATTCCAGTTTTGTGAATATCAAGAGAAAGACCTCCATAATGTTCTTTGGGAACTGTAATCCAAGATTCCTGGTTTCCCATCACAAGACCTCCGCAAAATGTGGAATATTCCAGACCCAAAACCCCAATTCCTGCCTGCCCAGTCACAAGAAATTTCTGTAGTTTGAAGTCACCTGAATAGAGGAATTTTGTACCAGTATACCTTTTGAATCTGGGGAATATGAATATGGTCGCAATTGGTGCCAGGAAACAAAAGGATTTCCAGGGCCAAATCCTAGATTACAACAAACAAGAGGACCAGAAAGATCCTGAGGATCTGTAATGACAGATTTAGCATATCCAAGGAGCAAGTAGCTCTGAAAATGTAGGGACCCAGAAGCCCAGATAGCTGATTAAACCATATTAAGAGGCGCTGTAGATTTCGGAAAATGAGAGCTCCTAGAAACGGATTTCCTTTTAATTCTCAGTAAGATGCCCTGATTTTTCAATCGATTTGGATCCAAATTCAGTATATCAAAAGACAGATACCCAGAAGTTTCCTAGGTTTGTGGATTCCATGTTTACTGGTTATCATTAAAAGTATGTAGTAAACATTTGGCAAGTGCTAAAGTTTGTCCCTTCTCAAAATAAAAAGAGA
This sequence comes from Carlito syrichta, assembly GCF_000164805.1. Taxonomy (NCBI): domain Eukaryota; kingdom Metazoa; phylum Chordata; class Mammalia; order Primates; family Tarsiidae; genus Carlito; species Carlito syrichta. The sequence goes on along the minus strand of NW_007231463.1, from coordinate 11,732 downwards.
CACGGAATGGGAAGGATTACATGATTCACTTTAAGACCAGAGATACATCCAAATATGGCAAGAAGATTCTTTTGGCCTGGAATCTGGCCTTAGATGTTCTGAGGAACCTGAAGGATTTGGAGTGCAAAATACCATTTACAACTTTTAAGAGGACCAGAATGTTGCTGGAGTCCTGATATAACCGATTCATAATATCCGAATGCTAAATTGCTCTGAAATATTTGGGGAGTTCGAAGATCTTTTTCTTGTTTGTCCAATTCAGACAACCTGGGAATTTCGTGGATTGAGGGCACGTACAACCATGACTCTTTACTTGTATTTAGTTGGAGGCCATGTAGCGTCCTGTATGTGAGGACTCTCTTTCCCCTGATTCCTGTTTCTAAACCCTGATACTTGTTTAGCCCTTAGTAAGAAGTATTGTAGATTTTTTGATAGACGAACCGTGGAAAACAGATTTCTTCTTTTTTATTTTCAAGCGGCCATGTAGTTTCCTGTATATGAGGATTGCTATTACACACATTCATGCCTCGAATCCCTGATTCTTCTTTAGCCGTCAGCATGATGCCCTGTGGATTTTCAGGACTGAGAACTCATATATCACAGATTCCTTATTTTAGCAACAGCCATGCAGTTACCTGTATTTGAGAACTCCTGTACTCAGATACATGCGTCGAAAGCTTGATTCTTGTTTAGATTTTAGGAGACGCCATATAATTTTTTGGAGCTTCAAAAACATTTCACCCACATTCCTTATTCTTTCCTAGGAAAAGTCAGTCCATTTGTCTGTATATGTGCATTTCATATCCCTAGTATATGCTTCAAAAACCCAAATTCGTGTTTAGCCCTTAGGAAGAAACCCTGAAGTTTTATTGGGATGGAGGACAAGTGTAAACCAGATTCCTTATTCTCCTTTAGCAATACACAGAGTAGTTTCCTGTATATGAGGACTCCCGTTATCCAGATTCTAACTAGCAAAACCTGAATGGTCGTTATCTCTTAGCAAGACGGTCTGTATGTTTTTGAGATGGAGGCCTCGTGTAACACAGATTCCTTATTCTTCCGTAGCAACGGGTCGTGTAGTGACCTGTATATGAGGATTGCCATTAATGAAATTCCCGCTTCATTCTCAGCAAGACGCCTAGATAATTCCTGGTGACCTAGAAATCCAGTTGCTTGGATATGAAGAGAAAGACAACCATAAAGTTCTTGAGGAATTTGAACCCAAGATTCCTGGTCTCTTTTCAAAAGACACACTAAAAATGTGGAGACATAGAAGCCCAGACTGTTGATTAAACCTTATCAAGTGACTCTGTAGATTTAGGCGATAGAGAACGCCAAGAACCGGATTCCCTTTCCGTTCTCAGCAAGAAGCCCTGAATTTTCCTGTAAAAGTGGATTCCAAATATCTGTGTACAAAAATGCAGATGCCCAGATGTTTTCTAGGGACGTGGAATCCACGTATCCTGGTTACATTTTAATAATAAGTACTAAATATTTGGCAACTGCAAAGCCCTCGGCCCCTCTACAAATAAAGTACAGACGGAAATTTAAGGATTACCAAGTTCATCTTAAGACCAAAGTTACATCCAAATAAGGCAGTATGATAATTTTTTTCCGGGAATCTGGCCTTAAATGTTGCGAGGACTTAAGGGATATGTACTACCAGATACCCAATTATAACTCTCAACAACACAAGATGTTGCTGGAGTCCTCAAATGACTGATTCATAATACTCACAAGCCAAATATCTCTGAAACATGAGACGACCTCGCACACTTAATTCTTGTTTATACTGCATCAAGATGCCCTGATAATTTTTCGGATTGTGGAATAGTGTATCACAGATTCCTTATTCTTCTTTACCAAGAGACCGTGTAATGTCCTGTATATGAGGACTCCCATTCCCCAGAACCCAGTTTGAAAACCCTGATTCTTGTATTGCCATTAGGAAGACGTCCTGTAGATATTGTGACAGAGGAACGGTGTAAAAGAGGTTTCTTAGTTCTCCTTAGCTAGAGATCATATAGATTCTGCCTATGAGGACTGCTATTACCTATGTTCCAACTTCTAACCCCTGATTCTTGCTTAGCCAACAGCAGATGGCCTGTTGATTATAAGGACTGAGGACTGCTATAACACCGATTCATTTTCTTTTTTGGCAAAGGGCTGTGGATTTTCCTGTATATTAGGACTCTCATTAGATATATCCTGCTTTGAAACTCTGATTCTTTTAGGACTTTCAAGATGCTCTGTCGATTTTTGGGATTGAGGACTCGTGTAACCCAGATTTCTTACACTTTCTTACCAAAAGCTTGTGTAATTGCCTGTAAATAAGAACTCAATTTTCCAGATTCATGCCCGAAAACATCATGATTTGTGTTTAGCCCATGGCAAGATGACCTTAAGCTTTTTTGGGATTGACGACCCGAGTAACGCAGATTCCTTATTCTTACTTACCAATAGGCAGTGTAGTTTCCTGTATGTGAGGACTCCATAACCCAGATTCCTACTTCAAATATCTGATTCGTGGTTGCCACTTAAGATGACAGCCTGCAGTTTGAGACTGAGGACTCATATAACGGAATATTCCTTATACTTTCTTAACATATGTCGAGTAGTTTCCTGTATATGACGACCTCCATTACCCAATTTCCTGTTTCCAACTGCAGGATGATGAGACGTTTCCTGGTGACTGAGAATTCCACTTTTGTGAATGTCAAGAGAAAGACCTCCATAATGTTCTTTGGGAACTGGAATCCAAGATTACTGTTTTCCCATCACAAGACCTCCCAAAATGTGGAATATTCCAAACCCAGCGCCCCAATTCCTGCCTGCCCAGCCACAAGAATTTTCTGTAGTTTGAAGTCACCTGAATTGAGGAATTTTGTACCAGTATACCTTTTGATTCTGGGGAATATGATTATGGTCGTAATTGGTACCTGGAAACAAAAGGATTTCTAGGGTGAGCTACTAGATTACAACTAACAAGAGGACCAGAATGATCCTGAGGATCTGTAATGACAGACTTAGTGTATCCAAGGAGCAAGTAGTTCTGAAAATGAAGGGACCCAGAAGCCCAGATAGTTGATTAAACCATATTAAGAGGCACTGTAGATTTCGGAAAATGAGAACTCCTAGAAACGGATTTCCTTTTAATTCTCAGGAAGATGCCATGAGTTTTCATGTCGTTTTGGATCCAAATTCAGTATATCAAAAGACAGATTCCCAGAAGTTTCCTAGGTTTCTGGATTTCATGTTTACGGACTAACATTAAAAGTATGTAGTCAATATTTGGCAAGTGCTAAAACCTTGTACCTTTCTCAAAATAAAAAGAGACACGGAAAGGGAAGGATTACATGGTTCACCTTAAGACCAGAGATACATCCAAATATGGCAAGAAGATTCTTTTTGTCCTGGAATCTGGCCTTAGAAATTCTGAGGAACCTAAAGGACTTGGACTGCAAAATACCATTTATAACTTTTAAGAGGACCAGAATGTTGCTGGAGTTCTGATATAACCGATTCATAATATCTGAATGTTAAATTGCTCTGAAACAATTGGGGAGCTCGAAGATCTTTCTCTTGTTTGTCCCATAGCAGACAACCTGGGAATTTATTGGATTGTGGGCGCATACAACCATGACTTTTTACTCGTATTTAGTTGGAGACCATGCAGTGTCCTGTACGTGAGGACTCTCTTTCCCTTGATTCCTGTTTCTAAACCCTGATTCTTATTTAGCCTTTAATAAGAAGTATTGTAGATTTTTTGATAGGCGAACAGTGGAAAACAGATTTCTTCTCTTTTATTAGGAAGCAGCCATGTAGTTTCCTGTATATAAGGATTGATATTACACACATTCATGCATTGAATCCCTGATTCTTCTTTAGCCATCAGCATAATGCCCTGTGGATTTTCAGTACTGAGGACTCATATATCACAGATTCCTTATTTTAGCAACAGCCATGCAGTTACCTGTATTTTTTACTCCTGTACTCAGATACATGCGTCGAAAGCTTGATTCTTGTTTTCATCTTAGGAAGAACCCGTATATTTTTTTGGAGATTGAGAAAACATGTCACCCCCATTCCTTATTCTTTCTGAGGAAAAGTCAGTCCATTTGTCTGTATATGTGCATTTCATTTCCCTAGTATATGCTTTAAAAACACAAATTCGTGTTTAGCCCTTAGCAAGAAACCCTGAAATTTTATTGAGATGGAGGACAGGTGTAAACCAGATTCCTTATTCTCCTTTAGCAATACACAGTGTAGTTTCCTGTATATGAGGATTCCCATTATCCAGGTACCGACTCCCAAAACCTGAATGGTCATTATCTCTTAGAAAGACGGTCTGTATGTTTTTGAGATGGAGGCCTCGTGTAACACAGATTCCTCATTCTTCCATAGCAACGGGTCGTGTAGTGACCTGTATATGAGGATTCCCATTATTGAAATTCCTGCTACATTCTCAGCAAGATGCCTAGATATTTCCTGGTGACCTAGAAATCCAGTTGCTTGGATATGAAGAGAAAGACTCCATAAAGTTCTTGAGGAATTTGAACCCAAGATTCCTGGTCCCTTTTCAAAAGACACACTAAAAATGTGGCAACATAGAAGCCCAAATTGCTGATTAAACCTTATCAAGTGACTTTGTAGAATTAGACGATAGAGAACTCCAAGAACCGGATTCCCTTTCATTTCTCAGCAAGATGCCTTGAATTGTCCCATCCATGTAGATTCCAAAAATCTGTGTACAAAAATGCAGATGCCCAGATGTTTCCTAGGGACGTAGAATCCACGGATCCTGGTTACATTTTAATAATAAGTAATAAATATTTGGCAACTGCAAAGGCCTCGGCCTCTCTACAAATAAAGTACAAACGGAAATTTAAGGATTACCAAGTTCATCTTAAGACCAAAGTTACATCCAAATACGGCAGTATGATACTATTTTTCCGGGAATCTGGCCTTAATTGTTCCGAGGAACTTAAGGGATTTGTACTACCAGATACCCAATTACAACTCTCAACAACACCAGATGTTGCTGGAGTCCTGATATGACTGATTCATAATACACACAAGCCAAATATCTCTAAAACATGAGACAAGCTCGCAGCCTTAATTCATGTTTATACTGCATCAAGACGCCCTGATAATTTTTCGGATTGTGGAATAGTGTTTCACAGATTCCTTATTCTTCTTTACCGAGGGGCCATGGAATTTCCTGTATTTGAGGATTCCCTGTCCTCAGAAGCCTGTTTGGAAATCCTGATTCTTGTTTTGCAGTTAGGAAGATGTCATGTAGACATTGTGTTTGAGAAACCATGTAAAAGAGGTTTCTTAGTTCTCCTTAGCTAGAGATCATATAGATTCTGCATATGAGGACTGCTATTACCTATGTTCCAGCTTCTAACCCCTGATTCTTGCTTAGCCCACAGCAGACGGCCTGTTGATTTTAAGGACTGAGGACTGCTATAAAACCGATTCTTTTTCTTCCTTGGCAAAGGACTGTGGATTTTCCTGTATATTAGGACGCTCATGAGATATATCCTGCTTTGAATCTCTGATTCTTTTAGAACTTTCCAAGATGCTCTGTAGACTTTTGGGATTGAGGACTCGTGTAACCCAGATTTCGTACTCTTTCTTATCAAAAGGTCGTGTAGTTACCTGTAAATATGTATTCCATTTTCCAGATTCATGCTCGAAAACACCATGATTTGTGTTTCGCCCATGGCAAGATGACCTTAAGCTTTTTTGGGATTGAGGACCTGAATAACGCAGATTCCTTATTCTTACTTAGCAATAGGCAGTGAAGTTTCCTGTAGGTGAGGACTCCCATTACCCAAATTCCTACTTCAAAAATCTGATTCGTGGTTACCACTTAGGAAGACGGCCTGCAGTTTTGAGACTGAGGACTCATATAAGGAAGATTCCTTATACTTCCTTACAAATATGTCGTGTAGTTTCCTGTATATGACGACCTCCATTACCCAACTTCCTGTTTCACGCTGCAGGATGCCGAGACAGTTCCTGGTGACCGAGAATTCCAGTTTTGTGAATATCAAGAGAAAGACCTCCATAATGTTCTTAGGGAATTGGAATCCAAGATTCCTGGTTTCCCTTCACACGACCTCCCCAAAATGTGGAATATTCCAAACACAAAACCCCAATTCCTGCCTGCCCATCCACAAGAATTTTCTGTAGTTTGAAGTCACCTGAATCGAGGATTTTTGTACCAATATACCTTTTTATTCTGGGAATATGATTATGGTCGTAATTGGTGCCAGGAGACAAAAGAATTTCTAGAGCCAAATCCTAGATTACAACTAACAAGAGGACCAGAAAGATCCTGAGGCTCTGTAATGACAGATTTAGCGTATCCAAGGAGCAAGTAGTTCTGAAAATGTAGGGATCCAGAAGCCCAGATAGCTGATTAAACTATATTAAGAGGCGCTGTAGATTTCGGAAAATGAGAACTCCTAGAAACGGATTTTCTTTTAATTCTCAGTAAGATACCCTGATTTTTCATGTCGATTTGGATCCAAATTCAGTATATCAAAAGACAGATACCCAGAAGTTTCCTAGGTTTGCGGATTCCATGTTTACTTGTTACCATTAATAGTATGTAGTAAACATTTGGCAAGTGCTAAAACCTTGTCCCTTCTCAAAATAAAAAGAGACACGAAATGGGAAGGATTACATGGTTCACCTTAAGGCCAGAGATACATCCAAATATGGCAAGAAGATTCTTTTTGTCCTGGAATCTGGCCTTAGAAGTTCTGAGGAACGTAAAGGACTTGGAGTGCAAAATACCATTTACAACATTTAAGAGGACCAGAATGTTGCTGGAGTCCTGACATAACCGATTCATAATATACGAATGCTAAATTGCTCTGAAACATTTGGGGAGATCGAAGATCTTTTTCTTGTTTGTCCCATAGCAGACAACCTGAGAATTTCATGGATTGAGGGCTCATACAACCATAACTCTTTACTCGTATTTAGTTGGAGGCCATGTAGTGTCTTGTATGTGAGGACTCTCTTTCCCTTGATTCCTGGTTCTAAACCCTGATACTTGTTTAGCCCTTAGTAAGAAGTATTGTAAATTTTTTGATAGACGAACCGTGGAAAGCCAATTTCTTCTCTTTTATTAGCAAGCGGTCATGTAGTTTCCTGTATATGAGAAATGCTATTACCCACAGTCATGCCTCGAATCCCTGATTCTTCTTTAGCCGTCAGCATGATGACCTGTAGATTTTCAGTACTGAGGACTCATATATCACAGATTCCTTATTTTATCATCAGCCGTGCAGTTCCCTGTAGTTGAGTACGCCTGTACTCAGATACATGCATCGAAAGCTTGATTCTTGTTTAGATCTTAGAAAGAAGCCAAATATTTTTTTGGAGATTGCGAAAACATGTCACCCACATTCCTTCTTCTTTCTTAGGATAAGTCAGTCCATTTGTCTGTATATGTGCATTTCATTTCCCTAGTATATGCTTCAAAAACCCAAATTCGTGTTTAGCCCTTAGCAAGAAACACTGAAATTTTATTGGGATAGAGGACAGGTGTAAACCAGATTCCTTATTCTCCTTTAGCAATACACAGTGTAGTTTCCTGTATATGAGGACTCCTGTTATCCAGATTCCATCTCCCAAAACCTGAATGATCGTTATCTCTTAGCAAGACAGTCTGTATGTTTTTGAGATGGAGGCCTCTTGTAACACAGATTCCTTATTCTTCCATAGCAACGGGTCGTGTAGTGACCTGTATATGAGAATTCCCATTATTGAAAATCCTGCTTCATTGACATAAAGAAGCCTAGATATTTCCTGGTGACCTAGAAATCCAGTTGCTTGGATATGAAGAGAAAGACTCCCATAAAGTTCTTGAGGAATTTGAACCCAAGATTCCTGGTCCCTTTTCAAAAGACATACTAAAAATGTGGCGACATAGAAGCCCAGATTGCTGATTAAACCTTATCAAGTGACTTTGTAGATTTAGGTGATAGAGAACTCCAAGAACCAGATTCCCTTTCCTTTCTCAGCAAGATGCCGTGAATTTTCCCATCCATGTGGATTCCAAAAATCTGTGTACAAAAATGCAGATGCCCAGAGTTTCCTAGGGATGTGGAATCCATGGATCCTGGTTACATTTTAATAATAAGTACTAAATATTTGGCAACGGCAAAGACCTCGGCCGCTCTACAAATAAAGTACAAACGGAAATTTAAGGATAACAAAGTTCATCTTAAGACCAAATTTACCTCCAAATATGGCAGTATGATATTTTTTTTCCGGGAATCTGGCCTTAATTGTTCCGAGGAAATTAAGGGATTTGTACTACCAGATACCCAATGACAACTCTCAACAACACCAGATGTTGCTGGAGTCCTGAAATGACTGATTCATAATACCCACAATCCAAATGTCTCTGAAACATGAGACGAGCTCGCAGCCTTAATTCTTGTTTATACTGCATCAAGATGCCCTGATAATTTCTCGGATTGTGGAATAGTGTATCACAGATTCCTTATTCTTCTTTACCGAGGGTCCGTGTATTGTCCTGTATATGAGGACTCCCTTTCCCCAGAACCCTGTTTGGAAACCCTGATTCTTCTATTGCCATTAGGAAGATGTCCTGTAGATATTGTGACGGAGGAACGCTGTAAAAGAGTTTTCTTAGTTCTCCTTAGCTAGAGATCATATAGATTCTGCCTATGAGGACTGTTGTTACCTATGTTCCAGCTTCTAACCCCTGATTCTTGCTTAGCCCATAGCAGATGGCCTGTTGATTTTAAAGACTGAGGACTGCTATAAAACCGATTCTTTTTCTTCCTTGGCAAAGGACTGTGAATTTTCCTGTATATTAGGACTCTCATTATATATATCCTGCTTTGAAACTCTGATTCTTTTAGAACTTTCCAAGATGCTCTGTAGATTTTTGGGATTGAGGACTCGTGTAACACAGAATTCTTACTCTTTCTTAGCAAAAGGTCGTGTAGTTGCCTGTAAATAATTACTCAATTTTCCAGATTCATGCTCGAAAGCACCATGATTTGTGTTTCGCCCATGGCAAGATGACCTTAAGCTTTTTTGGGATTGAGGATCCGAGTAACGCAGATTCCTTATTCTTACTTAGCAATAGGCAGTGAAGTTTCCTGTATGTGAGGACTCCCATTACCCGGATTCCTACTTCAAAAATCTGATTCGTGGCTACCACTTAGGAAGATGGCCTGCAGTTTTGAGACTGAGGACTCATATACGGAAGATTCCTTATACTTCCTTACCAAAAAGTCGTGTAGTTTCCTGTATATGACGACCGCCATGACCCAACTTCCTGTTTCACGCTGCAGGATGCCGAGACAGTTCCTGGTGACCGAGAATTCCAGTTTCGTGAATATCAAGCAAAAGACCTCCATAATGTTCTTTGGGAACTGGAATCCAAGATTCCTGGTTTCCCCTTACAAGACCTCCCCAAAATGTGGAATATTCCAAACCCAAAACCCCAATTCCTGCCTGCCCAGCCACAAGAATTTTCTGTAGCTTGAAGTCACCTGAATCGAGGAATTTTGTACCAGTATACCTTTTGATTCTGGGGTATATGATTATGGTCGTAAATGGTACCAGGAAACAAAAGGATTTCTAGGGCCAAATCCTAGATTCCAACTAACAAGAGGACCAGAATGATCCTGAGGATCTGTAACGACAGACTTAGAGTATCCAAGGAGCAAATAGCTCTGATAATGCAGGGACCCAGAAGCCCTGATAGCTGATTAAACCATATGAAGAGGCGCTGTTGGTTTCGGAAAGCGAGAACTCCTAGAAACGGATTTACTTTTAATTCTCAGTAAGATGCCCTGACTTTTCATGTCGATTTGGATCCAAATTCAGTATATCAAAAGAGAGATACCCAGAAGTTTCCTAGGATTGTGGATTCCATGTTTACTGGTTAGCATTAAATGTATGTGTTAAACATTTGGCAAGTGCTAAAACCTTGTCCCTTCTCAAAATGCAAACAGACACGGAATGGGAAGGATTACATGGTTCACCTTAAGACCAGAGATACATCCAAATATGGCAAGAACATTTTTTTTGTCCTGTAATCTGGCCTTAGAAGTTCTGAGGAACCTAAAGGACTTGGAGTGCAAAATACCATTTACAACTTTTAAGAGGACCAGAATGCTGCTGGAGTCCTGATATAACCGATTCATGATATCCGAATGCTAAATTGCTCTGAAACATTTGGGGAGCTTGAAGATCTTTTTCTTGTTTGTCCCATAGCAGACATCCTGGGAATTTCTTGGATTGAGGGCGCATAGAACCATGACTCTTTACTCGTATTTAGTTGGAGGCCATGTAGTGTCCTCTATGAGAGGATTCTCTTTCCCTTGATTCCTGGTTCTAAACGCTGAAACTTGTTTAGCCCTTAGTAAGTAGTATTGTAGATTTTTTGATAGATGAACCGTGGAAAGCAGATTTCTTCTCTTTTATTAGCAAGCGGCCATGCAGTTTTCTGTATATGAGTATTGGTATTACCCATATTCATGCCTCTAATCCCTGATTCTTCTTTAGCCGTCAGCATGATGCCCTGTAGATTTTCAGGACTGAGGACTCATATATCACAGATTACTTATTTTAGCATCAGCCGTGGAGTTCCCTGTAGTTGAGTACACCTGTACTCAGATACATGCATCGAAAGCTTGATTCTTGTTTAGATCTTAGGAAGAAGCCATATATTTTTTTGGAGATTGATAAAACATGTCACCCACATTCCTTCTTCTTTCTTAGGAAAAGTCAGTCCATTTGTCTGTATATGTGCATTTCATTTCCCTAGTATATGCTTCAAAAACCCAAATTCGTGTTTAGCCCTTAGCAAGAAACCCTGAAATTTTATTGGAATGGAGGACAGGTGTAAACCAGATTCCTTATTCTCCTTTAGCAATGCACAGTGTAGTTTCCTGTATATGAGGACTCCTGTTATCCAGATTCCGTCTCCCAAACCCTGAATGGTCATTATCTCTTAGCAAGACGGTCTGTATGTTTTTGAGATGGAGGCCTCGTGTAACACAGATTCCTTATTCTTCCGTAGCAACAGGTCGTGTAGTGACCTGTATATGAGGATTCCCATTATTGAAATTCCTGCTTCATTCTCCGCAAGACGCCTAGATATTTCCTGGTGACCTAGAAATCCAGTTGCTTGGATATGAAGAGAAAGACTCCCATAAAGTTCTTAAGGAATTTGAACCCAAGATTCCTGGTCCCTTTTCAAAAGACACACTAAAGATGTGGTTACAGAGAAGCCCAGATTGCTGATTAAACCTTATCAAGTGATTTTGTAGATTTAGACGATAGAGAACTCCAAGAAACGAATTCGGTTTCCATTCTCAGCAAGATGTCCTGAATTTCCCTGTCCATGTGGATTCCAAAAATCTGTGTACAAAAAGGCAGATGCCAGATGTTTCCCAGCGACGTGGAATCCACGGATCCTGGTTATATTTTAATGATAAGTACTAAATATTTGGAAACTGCAAAGCCCTCGGCCCCTCTACAAATAAAGTGCAAGCGGAAATTTAAGGATTACCAAATTCATCTTAAGACCAAAGTTTCATCCAAATACGGCAGTATGATGCTATTTTTCCGGGAATCTGTCCTTAATTGTTCCAAGGAACTTAAGTTATTTGTACTACCAGATACCCAAATACAACTCTCAACAACATCAGATGTTGCTGGAG
>NW_007231462.1:0-3113 GCF_000164805.1 Carlito syrichta | reverse complement strand
CTAACCAGGTAGCTATCTAGCTGACGTAATTAGCTAGGTACCTACCTTGCCAATTGGCTAGCCAGTTCTCTTAACTAGCTGAATTAACCACTATCCAGCTGGCTAACCAACTGACTAAACTAGGTCGCTAACTAGCAAGCCAGCTGCCTAGTCTGCTAACTTAACTAGCTGCCTTAACCAGCTATCTACCTAGTTAACTAGCTAACTTAAATAGTTTGCTAACTAGCTAGCTATGTAGCTTCCTAGTTGACTTAAATACTTAGCTAACAATCTAGCTACCAGCTAGCAAGATGACTTAAATAGTTAGCTGCCTAGCTAGCTGACTTAAACAGCTAACTAACTATTCTGCTTACTCATTATCTAACGTGCTAGCTAGGTGACTTAATTATTTGACTTAACTTGTTAGCTAACGAGCTACCTAGCTGACACAACCAGCTGACTTAACTTGTTAGATAACTAGGTAGCTAGCTGACTCATTCAGCTGACTTAACTCATTATCTAACTAGCTAGCTAGTTTTCTCAACTAGCTGACTCAACCTGTTTGCTAACTAGCTAGCTAGCTGGCTCAACCAGCTGACTTAACCCATTAGTTACCTAGCTAACTGCCTGACTCAAACTGCTGACTTAACCCATTAGCTCACTAGCTAGCTAACTCTCTTAACCAGCTGACTAAATTAGAAAACTGACTTAACTAGCTAGATGAATAGTTAGCTGAATTGCTAGCTGACTTAACTAACTAACTGGCTAGCTAACTGACTATACTAGCTGACTAGCTAGTTGGCTGGCTAGCTGGCTAGCCAGCTGACATAACAAGCTAGCTAATGTTTTGGTTAGATGGCTATCCAACTGGCTTACCTAGCTAGTTACCTGGCTGTGTAGCTGGCTAGGCAGCCGGCTATCTATCTAGTGGGCTGGTCAGCAGGCTGGCCAGCTAACTTAAATAGCCAGGCAGTTGGCTGCACAATCGGATAGCCAGATGGCTTAACTAGCCAGCCACCTTTCTAATCAGCCGTCTAGCCAGACGGCTGAATGAGCTTGACACCTACCTGACCAGCCTGCTAACCAGTCGGCTTAACTTGCCAGTGACCCAGCTAGCCAGCCCACTAGTTACCAGTTTACTTAACTATCTGACTCATGTAGATAGCCATCCAGCTAGACAGCTGGCATAACTAGCTAGCCACTTAGCTAGCCAACTGGTTAGCCAGACCACTTAACACGCTGACTTAACTAGCTAGCCAGCTGGCTGGCCAGATGACTTAATTAGCTGGCTATCTAACTCGCAAGGTGATTAGCCAGCTGACTTAACTAGCAAACTTAACCAGCTAGCCAGCTGACCAGACATCTGAGTTAACTATGTAGCTAACAAGCTAGCCAGTTGGCAAGCCACTTGAATTAACTAGCTGACTTAATCAGCTAGCCAGCTGGCTAGGCAGCTGACTCAAACACCAGATTTAACTAGTTAGCCAACTGGCTAGCCGGCTTACTTAAGTAGCTGAAATCCATAGCTAGCCTGATGGCAAGCCAGCTGACTTAAATAGCTGGCTACCTATGTACCCAGCTGGCTTCCCAGCTGACTTAACAACCTAGCTACCTAGCTAACCAGTTGGCTAGCCAGCTGACTTAACTAGCTAGCTACCCAGCTAGGCTGCTGGCTAGCCAGCTGACTTAAGTTGATTAACTAGCTAACGAGCTCACTTAACTAGCTGACTTGACTAGCTAGTTTCCTAAATAGCCAGCTGATTTAACCATTTGAAATAACTAGCTAGCTACCTAGATAGCTATCTAGATAGCTAGCCGACTTAAATAGTTGACTTAACCAGGTAGCCAGCTGACATAAATAGCTGACTTAACTAGCTAGCTGCCTAGATAGCCAGGTGACTTAACTAGCTAGCCAGCTGTCTAGCCATCTGAATTGACAAGCTTTTGGACTAACAAGCGAGCAGACTAGCCAACTGACTTAAAGAAGTGTCTAAACTATCTAGGAAGCTGGTAAGCAGGCTGAATTAACTACTTGATAAATGAGCTAGGCAGTTGGCCGGCCTGGTGGTTAAACTAGCTGGCTTAACTTGTTATCCAGCTTTCTAGCCAGCTGACTAAATTAGCTCTCTACCTCTCTAGCCCCCTGGTTAGCCAGCAACTTAAGCTGACAATTAGCTAGCCATCTGGCCAGCCAACTGACTTAACTAGGTCACTACTAGCTAGCCAGCTGGCTAGCCAGCTGATTTAACTAGCTCTCTTAATTAGCTGACCTGCTTTCCAGCCAGTTGAATTAAGTAGCTTACTACATAGCTAGCCAGCAGGTTATCCAGCTGAATTAACGAGGTGACTTATCTAGCTAGCCAGCTGTCTAGCCAGCTGACTTAAATAGCAAGCTAAATAGCTAGCCAGCGCACTATTCAGCTGACTTATCTAGGTGACTTAACTATCTTTTCAGATAGTTATACATTTGACATAATTAGCTAGGTTCCTAGCTGGCAAGCTGGCTAGCAGGCTGACTTAACAAGCTAACTTAACTAGCTAGACAGCTGGATAGCCAGCTGACTTAATTGCCTAGCTATGTAGGCAGCAATCAGGCTAGACAGCTGACTAAGCTAGCTGATGTAACGAAGTAGCCAGCTGGTTAGCCAGCAGACAACTAACTAGCTATGTAGACAGACAGATGCATAGCCAGCTGACTTAACTAGCTGACATAAGTACACTTCTTATTGCTAGTCAGCTGACTTAACTAGCTACCTACATACATAGCCCACTGGCTAGCTAGCAGATTTAACTACCTAACTGCCTAGCTAACCTGCTGGACAGCGAGATGACTTAAATAGGTGACATAACTAGCTAGCCAGCTTACCTTAATAGCTTACTTAACTAGCTAACAACCTACCTAGTCAGCTGACTTAACTAGCTGTTTTAACTAGCTAGCAACCTCGCTAGCTATCATATAACTAGCTGATTTAATTAGCTGACTTAACTACCTAGCTAGCTAAAATATCTAGCTGAATTAACTAGCGAGTGACCTAGCTAGCCAGTTGACTTAACTAGCAGAAATTACTAGTGTGCCAGCTGTCTACACATCTGATGTAACTAGCTTGTTAGTAGCTAGCCAGCTGACTAGACAA
>NW_007231461.1:14272-15899 GCF_000164805.1 Carlito syrichta | reverse complement strand
AAAAAAAAAAAAAAAAAAAATTTGGTTGGCTTTGCAAATACATGTTTCTGGCTAACTGTAAGTGCTAGTAGCACTTTCTGAGGCATGACTGTCTAGACTTCATTACCAGTTCCTTGAACTCTTCGGTCTTCCTGGGAGAGCTGCTTTCTGGGTCTCACTATCCTTGGCCATTTTGTCCACTGAAAGGATTTATTTGGTACCATATTAATGGATTCAGAGGTTTTAACACAGTCCAACATCTTTACCCTTGATTTGGTCATAACCATAAGGCTCCATAAGGTCATCTAACCATAGGGTTATAACCATAAACCAGGCTGAGCATTAATCAACCTTTCTCTCTCAAGGACTTCTCAGTTTCATCATTTCCTGGGAATTAGAATCATCTTTCAACTTGGTAAGTTGTGTAATTTCTGGACTTCATACATTTAAATTCTGCTTGCAAACTAGCCAAGTCTTTCTTATCACATCTTGTCAAATACAGCCAATAGAAACCAGCTCATGCTACCAAAATTCTTGTTCCCCTTTCTTTACCCAAAGCCAAAACATTTATTTGCCACATTATCTTCTTTCCAAGATATCTCAAGTGAGAATTTTGACAAAGGTTATACCATTGCGTAACATGGTCTGCCATTTTTGTAATCCCCAATGACAGTGCCCTCGTGGTCCACCACTTGACCCTAAAGCCAATGCTGCCTATTTTAGATTTTTGTGCTTCTGGGGAATTCACTTTTGTACAGGTCAGCGTTCACTGTTAAACTACAATAATGACGACCCCAGCCAGGCTCAGTGGCTCAGCCTGTAATCCTGCGCTTTGGGAGGCTGAGGTGAGTGGATTGCCTGAGCCTGTGGGTTCGAGACCCACCTGGGCAACTTGGCAAGACCTCATCTCCACAATAAATTTAAAAAATTAGTCGGGCGTGGTAGCGCGCGCCTGTAGTTCCAGCAACTTGGAAGGCTGAGGCGGAAGGATCGCCGGAGCCCAGCAGGTCGAGGCTGCAGTGGCCGGGAGCGGCCACTGCACTCCAGTCTGGGCAACAGAGTGAGACTCCAACTCAAAAAAAAAAAGAAAGAGAAAGAAAAAAAAAGAAAAAATAATAATGACAACCCCAAATCTCAGGAGCTTATGAAAGCAAAGATTTAATTCTTGCTCACTTTACTTGCTATTCTAGGGTCAACTTCAGCTAATCACCATGTATTCTAGGCTGACAGAGCAGCTCTATCTGGAATAAACCAGATTCATGGCAGAGAAAAAAGGGACAAAAAACAATGATGGAAGCATATGTTGGCTCTTAGGGTTTCTTCTGGGAAGTGACACTTCCACTCACATGGTTCATTAGCCATAGTAAGTAAACAGCCTGGCCTGACTTTAGTGGGGAAGGGGAAATAAACTTCTCCCAGGGAAAAGCAGCGAATATTTGGAATAATAATACAATCTACCACAGAGTCGAATAAACAGGACCCTCCTTTTCACCTGAGTTCTGAACTGAGTCACAAGGCACACGAGTCAGTAATACATGGAGAATCAAAATGACTCCTTTATTATAAATATAGGCTAGATTGGAGGCTAGTTGCTTGGTGTAAAGTCGATGGGATTTTTTTTTTTTTTTTTTTTTTTGGTTGGGGTCTC
>NW_007231461.1:9949-14192 GCF_000164805.1 Carlito syrichta | reverse complement strand
TGAGTTGGAGTCTCACTCTGTGGCCCAGGCTAGAGTACAGTGGCACACTCATGGCCTCCACAGCCTTGACCTGCTGGGCCCAGGCGATCCTTCTGCCTCAGCCGCCTGAGAAGCTGAGACTACAGGCACACGCCACCATGCCCAGCAAATTTTTTGATTTATTGTAGAGACAAGGTCTTGCTATGTTACCAAGGCTGGTCTTGAACCCCTGGGCTCAGGCAATCTTCTCACCTCCGCCTCTCCAAGGGCTGGGATTACAGGCATGAGCCACTATGCCTGGCTAATGGAATTGCTAATATAGAAGCCCGCAGTGTAAAACTTTACTGCCCAACTGAGGCTGTGCTGGACAGCACAGGCCTATAGGGGAAGCTGCCCCTGGAGGAAGATAAAACATACACAGTAAGGAGCAACCAGCTTTCAAACAAAGGGCAAGAGGAGGGGGCCGACACACCAGGTTTCTTCTTCCAAACTGTCCAGGCAAATAAGTTATTTCAGCTGGGCGCGGTGGCTCAAGCCTGTAATCCTAGCACTTTGGGAGGCTGAGGTGAGAGGATTGCCTGAGCCCATGGGTTCACGACCAGCCTGGGCAACATGGTGAGACCTCATCTCTACAATAAAACAAAAAAGTTAGCTGAGCGTGGCAGCACATGCCTATAGTTCCAGCTACTTGGAAGGTTGAGGTGGAAGGATGGCTTGAGACCAGCAGGTCGACACTGGGGTGGCCGTGAGCGTGCCACTGCACTCCAACCTGGGTGACAGTGTAAGATTCTACCTAAAAAAAAGTATTTCAATGTCCCAGAAATGGAGTGAGTTCATGAATGGAGAAAGGCCAGGAGTGTACCACTGGGAAGCTCCCTCCATCTGGAAAAGCATCAGGAGTAGGGAAGAGACATTTGTGACTTAGATATCTCAGATGAAAAAACTGAAGTTGCTGACATCCCAGATAGGCTCTGCAGCTCCAGGTGAGGGAGGGGTAGCCTCATCGCTGAGAAAGATCAGGGTGTGTTTTGCGGAGCGAAACTGCCATAGTGGTGTAAGGAAGGTTTGAAGCATGTTTTCTGTGTGCCTTCACGTACTCAGATTTGTATCTGCTGGTTTCATGGAAATCTGCTCTTTGTGTTTAACCATGTGTCTGGTTGGGGATCCTCCTTCTGCATTCCACCCCCAAGGACCCCATTCAGAAAATCATAGAATCAGCAAAAATTGGTGGAGTCTGAATAAGAACAACCTTGTGGGGAATTACTAAGCCTATTTAATGGCCCAGAGGGGTTGAGATAGTGCCTGAAGTAGGATCACAGTGGCAGGGCTGGGAGGTCCGCCTTGCTCTTCTGATTCTGGGGCAGAGTTCCTTCCCCAGTGAGGGGGCTGGAATGTCTGTCCCACTCCCCAACCCCCAGCAAGGGGATGGCAGCCCGGACTCATGCAATCTCAGCAACCCTGGCCAAGGCCTGGCCAACCCACACAGAGCCCCCTGTGTGGAGTCTTTGCCTTTCACCGGGCTTGATTCCTTCCAGGCGTCAATACCAGCAGACACGAGAGGCGAGACATCCCGGACATGCAATTCCAGGATCTGCCACCAGGACCGACATGTCACTCAGGAGCAGGTTCTCAGTAAACCCCTTCCAAAATTCTTCCCAGATCTGCCCCCAAGCCTAAGCTCCCGAGTCAGAGACCTTGTGGATTGTGGTTTCCTAATGACACCCATGTCCCGCATTTACATGTGTTTCTCCTTATTATGATGCATCGCCATGAGTGGGGGCGAAGTCTGTTGCCAGGGCAACGCCATGTGGAATGAGAAGATCTCTGGGCTGCAGGTCTTCAGTTCCCTTCTATGTTCTTGACTTTCCTCTCTCTTCTTGCCAAAAGAAATACAAAACATGAGTGTTAGTCTGTTTTGCGTTGTGGTGAAGAAATACCTGAGGCTGGATGATTTATATTTGAAAAAGGCTTATTTGGCTCACAGCTCTGCATGAAGCTGGTGTTGGGACGCTTTTATCTTGGCAGAATGCAAGAGGGACCAGGCATGTCACATGGTGGAAGCAGGAGGAAGAGGAGAAGGAGGTGACGCCGGGCACTTTTTCTTTCTTTCTTTCTTTCTTTCTTTGAATCGGGGTCTCACTCTGTTGCCCAAGCTGGAGTGCAGTGGCACGATCAAGGCTCACTGCAACCTTGACCTTCTGGGCTTAGGTGATCCTCTTGACTCAGCCTCCCAAGTAACTGGGACTACAGGTGCACACTACCATGCCTAGCTAATTGTTTTATTTTATTTTTTTGTAGAGACTAGATGCCGCTGTTTGGCCTAGGGTGGTCTCGAACTCCTGGGCTCAAGAGATTCTCCTGCCTCTGCCTCCCAAGTGCTGGGATTACAGGCATGAGCTCCCGTGCCCTGCCTCCAGGCTCTTTGAATCAGTTCTTGTGTGTACGGATAAAGTGAGACTTCGTTCATTACCGGAAGAAGGACACCAAGCCACCAAGCCATTCATGACGGATCCGCCCCCAAGAGCCAATCACATTCCACTAGGCCCCACCTCCAACAGTGGGGATCACATTTCATCATGAGATTTGGAGGGGACAACCCAAACCTTATCACCATGCCATTGTTCTGCTTCCTTTTTCTCCCCTTTTTTTCTTTTTTCTTTTTTTAAGAGATGAGGTCTTGCCAAGTTGCCCAGGCTGGTCTTGAACCCATGGGCTCGGGTAATCCTCTCGCCTTGGCCTCCCAAAGCGCTGGGATTATAGGCACTCTCTTCTTATTTCTTTCTCCAAGATCTGAAGATCTTCACAAGATCAGGTTGATCTCTACAGTTTCAGCTGAGGTTACTTACGTCTTATTCTTCAACCAATCTTGGTACCGTTGCCAAATCCTCCTTAATGGATTCTCCATCAGATCCATACTTCCTTCCCGACAGTGAGAAGTTTGTGTTTCATGTCCAGCTGATGAGGAACCACAGGTGGGTTTTGAGACCAGATCTGTCCTTTAGGAAGATTAATCTGGCACCCGTTAGGGATGGGATCAATAATAGTAACTATAATCCATCGATCACTTGCTTTGCTAGATAACTAACATATACTACTTCTAATGTTTGAGGGTTGCTTTACTTGTCCCCCATTTTACAGGTGAGAGCATTAAAGCCAAGAGGACTCCTCCAGTTTAAGGCCCCCAGCTGAGCTGGCAAAGTCGATTCAACCCCAGACTCTTGAGGAATGAGTCTTCCCACGGAAGAAACCAGAGGCAGGGGAAAGCCACTTAGGAAACCACTGGTGATGACAAAGCCCTAAGTGAAAACAACACAGTGAGAATTTAAGTGGGGCAGATGAAAGTCCTCAGAAATACGGTGTTTATGTTGGTTGGGGGTCTCAGGGCGGGGCTGACCAGGGTGGGGAGTAATTACAAGAAAGCATTTTTATGTAGTAATGTATAAGACACCACTATAAATATTAACTTGTTTGTCACTACAGATTTGGGAAGTAGATCTCATTATCTCCCTGAATTCTGATTCAAAAGCTGATTCATCCCTGCCCCCTCACTACTCTAGCAAGGTCACAAACTCTAGGGAATAAACCCTTACAAAGGAGGTTTGGCCCTTAGCTGGGGTCCAATTTGGGGCAAGTAGCAACAGCCACTATAACAGGACGGGCAGAATATTTTCTTTCTCTTTTTTTTTGAGTAGGAGCCTCATTCTGTCACCCAGGCTGGAGGGCAGTGGCACGCTCCCAACCACTGCAGCCTCGACCTGCTGGGCTCAGGTGATCCTTCTGCCTCAGTCTTCCAAGTAGCTGGAACTACAGGCACATGCCACCATGCCCGGCTAATTTTTTGATTTATTGTAGAGATGGGGGGAGGGAAATCTCACTAAGTTGCCCAGGCTGGTCTCGAACCCATGGACTCAGGCAATCCTCTCACCTTGGCTTCCCAAAGTGCTGGGATTATAGGCGTGAGCCACCACACCTGGTTTGGGCAGGATATTTTCCACTCTCCATCCTTGTCCGCCCTTCTCTGTGGAGTGGGTTGACTATTATGCACTGTGACAGGATGTTCCCTGGCCTTCTGGCTTTGAGTTGAGTTTGACCAAAAGCCTGGGGCTGAATCAGGCTTTGCCAGCTCGGCTGGGGGCCTTACACTGGATGAGTCGTCTTGGCTTTAAGAGCCTGGGCCTCAGCCGGGCTCGGTGGCTCAGCCTGTAATCCCGCACCTTTGGGAGGCTGAGGTGAGTGGATTGTCTGAGCCTGTGGGTTCGAGACC
>NW_007231461.1:0-9929 GCF_000164805.1 Carlito syrichta | reverse complement strand
GAGTGGATTGCCTGAGCCCGCGGGTTCAAGACCCGCCTGGGCAGCGAGATCTCATCTCTACAATAAATCAAAAAATCAGCCGGGCGTGATAGCACATGCCTGCAATTCCGGCTACTCGGAAGGCTGAGGCGGAAGGATCGCCAGAGCCCAGCAGGTCGAGGCTGCGGTGGCTGGGAGCGGCCACTGCACTCCAGTCTGGGCGACCGAGTGAGACTCCAACTCAAAAAAAAAAAAAAAAAAGAGCCTGGGCCTCTACTGACACAGTCATTCTCATCCAGTACCTGCATCCGCTCCTTCAGGCCTGGGGGGTGTAATGACTCTCAGACGATGCCAGCCCTGGGTCAAGAATGAGTTTGTACAAAGTGACAGCAATCAAAATGGTGTTGGATTGGCATAAGCACCGAAATGTGGACCAGTGGAATAGAAGAGTGAGCCCAGAAACAAACCCTCACATGTATGGTCAATTGAGTTTTGACATGCGGGCAAGAACCATTCAATGGGGACAATCTTTTCAACAAACAGTGCTGGGAAAACTGAATATCTATATGCAGAAGAATGAAGTTTGACCATCCCTCCTTCTTCCCCACTTTTATAAATAATCTCTTAGTGAAGTTCTTCTTAGCGAAGAAATATTCTCTTAGTGAAGGGGCCTCATTTTTTTTTTTTTTTTGAGATGGAGTCTCACTCTGTCGCCCAGGCTGGAGTGCCGTGGCATACTCACGGCCACCCCAGCGTTGACCTGCTGCACTCCGGTGATCCTTCTGCCTCAGCCTTTCAAGTAGCCGGAACTACAGGCATGAGCTACCCCGCCTGGCTAATTTTTTAAAATTTACTGTAGAGACGAGATCTTGCCAAGTTGCCCAGGCTGGTCTTGAACCTGTAGACTCAGGTAATCCACTCTCCTCGGCCTCCCAAAGTGCTGGGATTACAGGGTGAGAGGAGGCCTGATTTTGAATGTGCACATCATCTGTTTGCTCCAAGACCATGACAGGTAAATTCCCAAATCTCAGTGCTTGACCCAGTGAAAGGATATTTCTTGCTCATGTCACAACCCTTGGTGGGTCTGTGTATGTGTTTATACATGTACATGTGTGGAAACTCTGGGAGGAAACAGAGGAAGTTGGGTCATAATGTACAGAAGAAGTTGTGGGTAGAAGAAATTCTGTTTAGTCAGATTGGGGTTTCTCTGGAAGACAATAGGGTACGATTGGCAGTTGGTGACATCCCAGAAATGACTCTCTGAGTTACTGTGTTCTCGCTGTAATTAACCAGTTGTCAAAACTGCTGAGAAATAGGAACCTCTTCTTTGTTTTTGTTTTTTTCGAGTCGGAGTCTCACTGTTGCCCAGGCTGGAATGCAGTGTGTGGCACACTCCCGGCCACCGAAGCCTCGACCTGCTGGGCTCCGGCGATCCTTCCACCTCAGCCTTCCAAGTAGCTGGAACTACAGGCACGTGCTACCACGCCCAGCTAATTCTTGCTTTATTGTAGAGATGAGGTCTCGCCAAGTTGCCTGGGCTGGTCTCAAACCCGTGGGCTCAGGCAATCCCAAAGTGCTGGGATTGCAAGCTGAGCCACCAAGCCCGGCCGGAATCTCTTCTTGTTCCCATGGGTTATGGGAATGACAAAGTAACGGCCCTCAAGGAGCTGATGCTTACCTACAGATGATAATTTTTATTTAATCATAATTTATTTTAATGAGCAACTAGTAAGTGTGAGGCAATGTACGAGGCTGTCTGGGAAGCATAAAGATGATTCAGATTTAAGGTCTATCCTCAGGAAACCTGAACTATTCAAATTTTCTTTTTAAATTTACATAATGTAAAAACCATTCATTTTGGTTTACAGCTTTATCGGTTTTTGTTTATTTTCTTACGTGTATTTCTTTGCATGTCTTTTTTTTTTTTTTTTGAGTTGGGAATCTCACTCTGTCACCCAGGCTGGAGTGCAGTGGCATGCTCATGGTGCACATGTCTTTTATTGAGATACAATTCACATATAAGTGAATTCTTTCTTTCTTCCTTCCTTCCTTCCTTCCTTCCTTCCTTCCTTCCTTCCTTCCTTCCTTCCTTCCTTCCTTCCTTCCTTCCTTCCTTCCTTTCTTTCTTTCTTTCTTTCTTTCTTTCTTTCTTTCTTTCTTTCTTTCTTTCTCACTCCATTGCCCAGACTGGAAGTACAGTGGCATGCTCCTGGCCACTGCAGCCTCGACCTGCTGGGCTCTGGCGATCCTTCCGCCTCGATGTGTGATACCACGCCCGGCTAATTCGTCATTTATTGTAGAGATGAGGTCTCACCCAGTTGCCCGGGCTGGTCTCAAACCTACAGGCTCAGGCAATCCACTCGCCTCAGCCTGCCAAAGTCCAACTTATCTATTTTTTTTTTTTTAGTTGCTTGTACTTTTGGAGTCAGAAGTAAGAAACCACTGCCTAATAGAAAGTCACAAAAATTTTCACCTATATCTTCTTCTCAGAGTTTATAGTTTTAGCACTTATATTTAGGCCTTTTATCCATTTAGAATTAATCTTGCATATGGTATCAGGTAGGATCCAACTTCATTCCTTTACATGTGGTATCCAGTTGTCCC
Organism: Carlito syrichta; assembly: GCF_000164805.1. Classification (NCBI taxonomy): domain Eukaryota; kingdom Metazoa; phylum Chordata; class Mammalia; order Primates; family Tarsiidae; genus Carlito; species Carlito syrichta. The sequence continues at coordinate 7,346 of NW_007231461.1, read as the reverse complement.
GGCACAGCCTGTTGAAAAGATTATTCTTTCACCATAGAATGGTCTTGGCATTGTTGTCAAAATCAGTTCATCAAATGAAACCATCTGGTTCCGAACCTTTCTTTGTTGAAGGTGTTTTGATAACTCTGCTTGTGTGTCTTTTCAAATTTTCTATTTCTGCATGAGTCAGTTTTGGCAGTTTCTATCTCTTTAGGAATTTGTACATTTCTTCTATGTTATCTGATTTGTTATCACACAATTGTTCTCGTATTCCCTAACAGTACATAATACATTTTATTTCTATAACGTAGATAGTAACATCCCCTCTTTCATTCCTGATTTTACTGATTTGAATATTCCCTCTCTCTTTCCCTCTTCTAACCCCCTTCACTGCCCCTCTTGTCTAGCTGAAGGTTTGTTAATTTTGTTTCTTTCTTCAAAGAACCAATGTTATGATGTGTTCCCCAAAAGGATTAGTTGGAGTTCTAGCCCCCAGAAAATGTGAATGTGAACTTATTTGGAAATAGGGTCTTCGCAGATGTAACATGAGTTAAGATGAGATCATAGTAGAATAGAGTAGAATAATGAGTCCTAATTCAATGGCTGATGTTCTTTTTTTTTGAGTTGGAGTCTCACTCTGTCACCCAGGCTGGAGTGCAGTGGCAAGCTCACGGCCACCCCAGTGTTGACCTGCTGGGCTCAGGCCATCCTTCCACCTCAGCCTTCCAAGGAGCCAGAACTGCAGATGTGCGCTACCACGCTTGGCTAATTTTTTTGATTTATTGTAGAGACGAGGTCTCACCAAGTTGCCGAGGTTGGTCTCAAACCCACGGGCTCAGGCAATCCACTTGCCTCAGCCTCCCAAAGTGCTGGGATGACAGGCTAAGCCACCAAACCTGGCCTCGTGGCTGATGTTCTTACAAGAAGAAAGAAATTTGGACACAGACACACAGTGGAGAATACTTTGTAAAGATGGAAGTAGAACACAGAGTGTTGTGTCTACAAGTCAAGGAATGCCAAGGATTGCTGGCAACCACCAGAAGCTAGGAGAGAGGCAGGGAACAGATTCTAACTCAGAAACCCCAGAGGAACCAACCTGGCTGATACCTAGATTTCAGATTTCTAGCCCCTACAGCTGGGAGAAAATAAATTTCTGTTGTTTTCAGCTGCGTGGTTGGTAGTAAATTGTTACAGCAGCCCTAGAAAACTAATATGACTATTTTAGGCTATATTCATCTTGTCTACTGATTTCCTAGTCTCTATTTCATTAATTTCCACACTAATCATTTACATTGTTGATTTGAGAACATTCTTTTTTATTTTTTTATGTAGGATTTTACAAATATAGATTTCTCTCTGAGCACTGCTTTTGATGCATTTCAGAAGTTTTGGTCTGTTTTTATTTTCAAGCATCTGGAAGTATTTTCTGACTCCTCTTGTGATTTTTGTCTTGGATGCACTGGATATTGAGAAGTGTGTTGCTTAATTTCCGCATATTTTGAATTTTTTATTTTTTTCTCTTATTGAATTCTAATTTCACTTCATTGTGGTCAGAGAACTTGGCCTGATTTCAATCCTCTTACATTTATTGAGATCTGTTTTATGGCCTAACACGTGTTCTATTTATCCTGAAGAATGTTCCGTCTATACTTGAGAACAATATGCATCCTCCTCTTGTTAGGTGGAGTGTTCCACACATGTCTATTAGATTTAATTGGTTCATAGTGTTATTCCAGTCTTCCATTGCCTCACTGTTCTTCTATCTAGCTGTTCTATTCATTGTTGAAAGTGGGAGGCCAGGCACGGTGGCTCAAGCCTGTAATTCCAGCACTTTGGGAGGCCGAAGCGAGAGGATTGTCTGAGCCCAGGGGTTCGAGACAAGCCTGGGCAACTTGGTGAGACCTCGTCCCTACAATATAACAAAAAACTAGCCGGGTATGGTAGCGCGCGCCTGTAGTTTCAGCTACTTGGAAGGCTGAGGCCGAAGGATCGCCGGAGCCCAGCAGGGCAAGGCTGGGGTGGGTGGCCCTGAGTGTGTACTCTACTCCAGCCTGGGTGAGGGAGTGAGACTCAGACTCAAAAAAAAAAAAAAGAAAGAAAGAAAGTGGGAGTATATACACAGAAGTGGAATTGCTGCGTCACATGGAAATTCTATGATTAACTTTTTGAGGAACCACCAAACTGTTTTCCATAGCAGCTGTATATTTTACATTCCCATTAGCGGAGCAGAAAAGTTTCAGTTTTTCTACACTTTTGCCGACACTCATTTTCCATTTTTTAAAAATAATAGCTATCTTAGGTTTTGATTTGAATTTCCTTAATGCAGTGATACTGGGCATCTTTTCATGTGCTTATTGTCCACTTGTCTGTTTTCTTTGGAGAAATATCTATTCAAGTTCTTTGTTCATTTTTGAATTGGGTTGTTTGGGGATTTTTTTTTTTGAGTTGGAGTCTCACTCCGTCACCCAGGCTGGCAGGCAGTAGCACACTCATGGCCACCCCAGTGTAGACCAGCTAGGCTCCGGCAATCCTTCCGCCTCAGCCTTCCAAATAGCCAGAACTACAGGTGCGCACTACCATGCCTGGCTAATTTTTGATTTATATTGGAGAGACGAGGTCTCGCCAAGTTGCCCAGGTGGGTCTCGAGCCTGTGGGCTCAGGCAATCCACTTGCCTCGGCCTCCCAAAGTGCTGGGATTACAGGCTGAGCCGCCGAACCCAGCCTGTCTTTTCAGTCTCTTTATAGTGTCTTTTGATGCACAAAATTTTTAAATTTTGATGAAGTTCAAGTTCTTTATTTTTTCTTTTGTTGCCTGTGCCTTTGATGTCATGTCCAAGAAATCGTTGCCAAATTCAATATGTTTTCTTCTAAGACTCTTGTTAGTTTCACCTCTTCAATGTAGGTCTTCGATCAATTTTGAGTTAATTTCTGTATATGGTATAAGGTAAGTGTCAAATTTCTTTTTCTTTCTTTCTTTCTTTTTTTTGTTGCATGTAGATAACCAGTTTTCCCAGTGTCATTTGCTAAAAAGATGATCCTTTCCCCATTGAATGGTCTTGGCCCCCATGTCAAAAATCAATTGACCATACATGTGAGGGCTTATTTCTGGGCTCTCACTTTTATTCCATAGGTCCACATTTCTGTCCTTATGCCAGTTCTACGCCATTTTTATTTCGGTGGCTTTGTATAGACTCATTCTCCCCTGTCCCCATGACTTCCCTCCCCTCCCAAGGTTGCCCAATCCTTCCTGCCCTTCAAAAGGCAATTGCACTCCTTCAACACCAGAAAGAGGTCTCCTGTTTTCTACTTCCACCCCACGCTAATTCTTCCCCCACTCGAGGGCACCACCATTCTTGTAGGAGTTCCCCTTCATTTCTCTCTCTCTCTTACCCTCACACCCACGCCATCAGCCATCTCATGAGCCCCACCTCCAAGTGATATTCCAAATTCACTCACATCTCTCCACCTCCACTGTTCCTGCCCTTGTTCAGCCGTCGTCGTCTCTCCAGGATTCCACCTACCCATGAGACAACCTGATTTCCTCTTGCTTCCTTCCACACCGCAGGCAGAATGATCTTTTTGGTTTTGTTTTCAACATTTTATTTATACTCAAGCATTTCACAAAATGGCCAACAGGCTCTAAAGTTCCATAGACGCCGTTGTACTCTGCGATAGAGATTAGTATTCATGGTGGGGGTTGCTAGAGAACTCAACGCCTATGGAAAGGAAGGTAAGGAATCAGGATTAGAGGGAGAAACTGGGGTGTAATGCAGCCTCAGTGGAGGCTCAGCCAGCTTTGATGGGAGTTTGAAGCTTTGATGACCCTGCAGAGTTGTCACACGTTGGGGTGAGGAGTAGACTTTCATGCCCACACGTTTACCAGTCATTGAATGCAGGGCACCCAGGAAAGGGCTGTGACCTCAGGGAAGGTATCTCTCTAGCTGATGTGATTTCCATAGGATACCAGTAGGGGAGGGCTTGCTGCTGGTAGCATGCCCAGTAGCTGGTGGTGGGGAATCCTTTATTTTTTATTTCATTTTTTTAAATTAATTAATTTTTTTGAGTTGGAGTCTCACTCCGTGGCCCAGACTGGAGTGCAGTGGCACGCTCCCGGTCACCCCAGCGTCGACCTGCTGGGCTCCGGCGATCCTTCCGCCTCAGCCTTCCAAGAAGCCGGAACTACAGGCCCGTGCTACCACGTACAGCTAATTTTTTTGATTTATTGTAGAGACGAGGTCCCGCCAAGTTGCCCGGTCTGGTCTCAAACCCATGGGCTCAAGCAATCCACTCACCTCGGCCTCCCAAAGTGCTGGGATTGATTACAGGCTGAGCCACCAAGTCCGGCCAAAAATCCTTTATTTTTAAAGGGTGATCTAAGCAGCATGTCACAGTATCCACCTCATACACTTAATTCTTGACTCCTAAATATATGCCTGAGAAAAACCAGTGAAACACACACACACACACACACCATGTACAAGAATGTTCACAGAAGCTTTTGTGTTTTGTTTTGTTTTGTTTTTGGTTTTTTGGGTTTTTTTTGAGTTGGAGTCTCACTCTGTCGCCCAGACTGGAGTGCAGTGGCCGCTCCCGGCCACCGCAGCCTCGACCTGCTGGGCTCTGGCGATCCTTCCGCCTCAGCCTTCCAAGTAGCTGGAACTACAGGCGCATGCTACCACACCCGGCTAATTTTTGGATTTATTGTAGAGATGAGGTCTCACCAAGTTTCCCCGGGCGGGTCTCGAACCCACGGGCTCAGGCAATCCATTCATCTCAGCCTCCCAAAGCGCGGGATTACAGGCTGAGCCACTGAGCCTGGCGCTTTTGTTTTTAATAGCCCAAAACACTCCAACCCAAATGTTCATCAATGGGAAAAATAAACTGTGATATAGTGGATAAGTAAATTGTGATATATTCACATAAAGCAATGCTACACAGAATAATGATAATAGAACAAACCATTGCTGCTTGTAACAATATAAACAAGCCTCAGAGATTATATGTTGAGTGAGAAAAGCCAAACACAAAAGCAAATGATATGATTACAATTTTTTTTTTTTGAGTTGGAGTCTCACTCTGTCACCCAGACTGGAGTGCAGTGGCACGCTCCCCGGCCACCGCAGCCTCGACCTGCTGGGTTCCAGCGATCCTTCCGCCTCAGTCTTCCAAATAGCCGGAACTACAGGTGTGTGCTACCACACCCGGCTGATTTTTGATTTATTGTAGAGACGAGGTCTCGCCAAGTTGCCCGGGCTGGTCTCAAACCTGCAGGCTCAGGCCATCCACCCAAAGTGGATTGCCTTGGCCTCCCAAAGTGCGGGATTACAGGCTGAGCCACCAAGCCCAGCCGATTCCATTTTTAAAAAGTTCAAGAGCAGGCAAAATAAATCCATGGTAGCAGTAGACAGAATAAAGGTTAACCTGGGAAAGGGAACAAAGTATAAACAAAAAGAGCAGAGGAGCCCTTAAAGGATGATAGAAACTCCCTACTTCTGGCTCAGTCTGTAATCCCAGCACTTTTGGGGGGGTAAAAGAAACTCTATTTCTTGATCTGTGTGTTGGTTACTGGGTATATACCTATGTTAAAACACACCAGTTAGTCTTAAGATTAATGTACTTTATGTAAGTTAGACATGCTTTCATAAAAATAGGGTAAAAACATTAATTGCATTGACTTTTTTGAATGGTATTACTTGCACGTGGTTCAAATGTACAAAAGAATTTACAAAAGAATATACCCTCCCAGGCCTGATCCCCAGTCACTTGGTTCCTCTCCCTGGAAGATTCTGAATTCTTCTTTTTTTTTTTTTTTGGAGTTGCTGTCTGACTCTCTCGTCCAGGCTGGAATGCAGTGGCACACTCACGGCCACCACAGCCTCGACTTGCTGGGCTCAGGCAATCTTTCCGCCTTGGCCTTCCAAGTAGCTGGAACTACAGGCATGAGTCACCATGTCTGGCTAATTTTTTTATTATTTATTGTAGAGACAAGGTCTCTCCAAGTTGCCTGGGCTCATCTCGAACCCCTGGGCTTAGGCAATCCTCTCGCCTCGGCCTCCCAAAGTGCTGGAAAAACAGGTTTGAGCCACCGTACCCAGCCAGTTCTGAATTATTCTATGCAGAGTAAAACAGTTTGATCTCCACCACCTTTTAATTCTTTCTACTATTTATATAGTATGCTATATGCCCATTGTTATGAATTTCACCTTTCTCACTCAACAAAATATTTTAGGTGTTATTCCATATTAATACATAGCTTCCTTGGTTTGGCGTTTGTTGAGGATTCTTTTGAAGGGACGTACCATAATGTGTTAACTATTCCCACACTGATGGGCATTTGGGATGTTTCCTGCCGTTTGTTATTGTAGTCAATGTTGGAGTGAATGACTTTTTTACTTCTTTTTTTTTTTTTGGAGTTGGTGCCATGTCTCACTGTGTCACCCAGGCTGGAGTGTAGTGTCATGCTCACGGCAACCCTAGTGTTGACCTACTGGGCTCCAGCAATCAGTCCGCCTCAGCCTTCCAAGTAGCCGGAACTACAGGCACACGCTACCATGCCTGGCTAATTTTTTGATTTATTGTAGAGACGAGGTCTCGCCAAGTTGCCTGGTCTGCTCTTGAACCCGCAGGCTCAGGCAATCCCCTCGCCTCGGCCTCTCAAATCGCTGGGATTATAGGTTGAGCCACCAAGCCCGGCTGTGAATAACTTTTTACGTAGAACACTGCACATATGTAAGGATCTCTATAAGTTAGAATCCTAGAAGTGGAATAGCTGGATCAAAGATATGTGCATTTGTCATTTTGATAGATATGAAACCATCTAGATAAAATTAATATAGGGCCACAGGGCAAAAGCTGTGGAAAAAATCCAAGTCCTGCAATGTTGCAGGCATAAGTTCAAAGTTAACGCATCTGCTGTTTCTAAGCCTTGTTTGCAACTTTACCTCCTTACTTGCATGACGGATTGAACATAGCAGTGTCAATAGAGAGCAGTCACTAATAATTGATTATCTTCATGTTCTGATGCCTGGGGGAAGCTGCCCATGAGATTGACGGACTCATTTTCCCTTAAACAATGAGCCTTAGGTCATGCAGGCCTCCCTGACAGCATCCAGGAGTTTAACCTCCTTGCATGCCTTTCTGTTATGTTATAAGCATAAATGATACCAAGCCATTGTTCCCTAGTTTGCTTCTCTATAATAGCTTACTACCCCAGGGTCAAGTCACTAGTGATCACAAGACTTGTAACTTCCCCAGTTACTATTATAAAACCTAAGACTGAACTTTGAGATATTTTTTTCTTTTTTTTTTTTGAGTTGGAGTCTCACTCTGTCACCCAGACTGGAGTGCAGTGGCCGCTCCCAGCCCCG
>NW_007231460.1:149987-164161 GCF_000164805.1 Carlito syrichta | reverse complement strand
TTTTTTTTTTTTTTTTTTTTTTTTTTAGTCGAAGTCTCACTCTGTTGCCCAGGCTGTAGTGCAGTGGCACAGTGCTCACAAGCACCGTAGCCTTGACCTGCGGGGCTCAAGAGATCCTTCTGCCTTAGCCTTCCAAGTAGTTGGAACCACAGGCATGCACCACCATGCCACGGTGGCTCCCGCCTGTAATCCCAGCACTTTGGGAGGCTGAGGTGGGAGGACTGCTTGAGTCCAGGAGCTTGAGTCCAGCCTGGGCAACATAGCAAGACCCTGTCTTAAAAATAAGCAAACAAACCGGGCTGGGTGACTCAACCTGTAATCTCGTGCTTTGGGAGGCTGAGGTGAGTGGATTGCCTGAGCCCGCGGGTTTAAGACCCACCTGGGCAACTTGGCGAAACCTCATCTCTACAATAAATCTAAAATTAGCCGGGCGTGGTAGTGCACGCCTGTAGTTCCAGCTACTTGGAATGCTGAGGTGGAAGGATTGCCGGCACCCAGCAGACGAGGCTGCGGTGCGGTGGCCGGGAGCGGCCACTGCACTCCAGTCTGGGCGACAGAGTGAGACTTCAACTCAAAAAAAAAAATAAGCTCTGCCTAGCCAGGTACAGTAACTCATGCATGTAATCCCAGCACTTTGGGAGGCAGAGGCGAGAGGATTGCTTGAGTCCAGGGGTTCAAGACCAGCCTGACCAACTTGACAAGACCTCATCTCTACAATAAATCAAAAAATTAGGTGGGCGTGGTGAGGTGTGCCTGTGGTTCTAGCTACTTGGAAGGCTGAGGCGGAAGGATCACCTGAGCCCAACAGGTTGAGGCTGCGGTAGCCATGAGCATGCCACTACACTCCAGCCTGGGCACCAGAGTGACATTCCTACTCAAAAAAAAAAAAAAAAAAGATGCTCTGCCTGGCTAGGTGTGGTGGCTCATGCCTATAATCCAAGCACTTTGGGAGGCAGAGGCAAGAGGATTGAATGAGCCCATGGGCTCGACACCAGGGCAGCTTGGTGAGACCTCATCTCTACAATAAAAGTCAAAAAATTAGCCAGGCATGATGGCACACACCTGATTCCAGCTATTGGAAGACTGAGGTGAAAGGATCGCCTGAGTCCAGCAGGTTGAAGCTGCAGTGACCATGAGCATGCCACTGCACTCCAGCCTGGGTGACAGTGAGACTCTGACTCAAAAAAAAAAAAAAAAAAGCCCACCATCAGTGTGACCATGAGCAGCCCTGGGGCCTTGGCCATCCTTACCCAGGGTCCTTCCTCCCTCCAGTCTGGCCATCTCTGCTCATGTTGCTCTGATTCTGGAGTCCTGTTTACTGGCTATCTGGTTTCCTTTTCAAAGTCAAGGCAGAGTTCAAGTCATCGCTGGGTGAAAGGTATGCATGGCTTAAGGAAAATTTCATTTTGGTGGCTTGAGACCAATTGCCTTGTGGCTGGATTTCATGGTTATTACATACTGGGACCTGGAACAGACTTCAGTCTCCCCTGTGGAAGGGCACACTCTGTGCCTCGGGAGAATCTGGTAGGGACTTTCATGGGGGACGTAGAAGCCTTTTCCAGAAACATGAGGGCCGATGCCAGACTAGGCTTGGCTCCTGACCAAAGTGAGGGAGAAGCAGGGGACCCCCCGGAAAGGAAACCACCAAGCACAAAACAGGCTGCCCGGCAACCAGCGAGCTGGATGATCACACACAGCTGGCTTCCTCATGCAGGTGCCGTGAAGATTCCTATGGCAGCTGGGCAGCTTCTCCTATCTTTCCCAAGGTCCTCAGGATTCCGGCCTGCTTGTGCCAGGGCAGCCAGGCTGAGCCTTTTGGATTTCTCAGGCAGCAAGACCTACAACATGGAGGGCTCTGGCTGGCCTTTTTTCACAAGTAGGGTCTAAGCTTAGGAGAGTGGAAAATGTTACCCCCTGAATCTAGGCTAAGGGCCCAGGCACTCAAGGACATGAGTGTGTTGGTTGAAGACCCCCTGCGTAGGTGTGGGGTGTGGCAGAGCTGCAGGCTAGTGGGTGTCTCCTTTTCCTGTTCCCAGTGGGCTGCATTCCCAGATCGGTATTTTGGTTGGAGTGACAGAGTCCCACAGTCATCTGGCCCAGGATCAAGCCTCTGTCCTTCCCTGTCCGCCCCTGCCTCCCGGAGACGCTCCTATAAAAGGGCTGAGCAGCTCCGCTCCTCTCACTGGGGGTGTGAGGAGCAGGGGGGACCATGGACTTCTTCAGCATTCAGCAGTTGGTAAGGATGGGGCCTCATGGGACTGGGCCACTGAAAGGTGCCATCTGGCCAGAGGAGAGCTAGCAGCTTATTTCTGTGGTTTGAGGGTCAAATTCTAGGAGCCAGGAAGCGTGCGGTTCTTGTATGCATGTGTGTACGTATGAGACGGGGGTTTCACTATGCTGCCCAGACTGGACTGAAACCCCTGGGCTCAAGCTGTCTTCCTGCTTCAGACTCCCAAATAGCTGGGACTACGAGCGTCATCACCTCACCCAGCTAAGCATGTAATTCTCTTCTGGTCTGCTGACTGGATTCTCACGCGAGGTGGTAAGGGGGTGGGCTAGAGGGCAAGAGAGGGAAGTCGAATGGGAAAGAAGACACAGACATCCTGGGGTGTAGAGAGCTTTGCCCTGGACTGTGGTGGAAGGTGACAGTGTGGCTGTGGTGCTGGTTTAGCTCAAGCACCACGATCGTCATCATCCTGGAAACGTCGAGGGGCTGCCTTGGTGAGGGAGGCGTGAAGGGCACTCTTGGGTTCCCTTGGCAGTGAGAGAAACGGATAGTTACGAATGTCAGTTTTGGAGAGGTGGGGCATGGAGGGTGGGTGGCCCAGGATGTCGCACTGCCCAGCAAGCGCCACGCCATCCTTATTCCTCAGTGTTCCCCAGCTCCTGAACTCCAGGGTGGAGTCTAGGGGAGGAAGAAGGGGTCCTTGCTGGGGTAGGCTCTGCCCCTCACACAAGTCCTGACAAGTCTTAGACCCTGCATGGCTCCTTTAGGTAAGTGCTAGTTCCAGCCTAACAGTAGCTTCAAAAAGAGCTAACAACTGAACCCAGGCATTTCAGAGTATACCCAGGGGGCGTCTCCTCTGTGCCTCTTCGCTTGGAGTCAGGTGGCAGGATGGCATGATCTTGTAGGAATCTTAAGGACAACAGCCCACGAGGGAAGCTAAGGTGTCATCTGCCCTGAGGCCACCTGGGCACAAGCCCAGCAGTATAAATAGACTGTGGTCTCATGTCCCTCCACTCTGAGTTCCTGCTGACAGGAGCAGGGTAGGCAGTGATCAGCTGTCCCCCTGGGCCTCAGCCGACGCCACAGTTGCAGAGCCAGTGACACCACGGGATCAGGGTGCTCGCCAGCGCTCCAGACTGCCACAGAGCTTTGAGAAAGAAGGGTCTGTCGGCTCTCAAATCCTGAACACTCATCTCTGTTTACCAGCTCTTGTCAGCAATCTCAGCACTGCACCACCCGCTTTTCTAAGGGTCCCTCCAATTTTCCTGACTCTATCCACGTCCTGTTCCTACAGGTAAGTGGAGAAAGAGTTGAAAGGAAAGTGTTGGGGTCTGGATATGGAGTTCCTGATCCCGGAGGCTGGCCTGGTGACTGGAGGATGGGATCCCAAGAGGCTGTGGCCCAGGAGAAGCTGAAATTGGAAGAAGAGAAGAAGAAGAAAGTGAGAGTGATGCAGGGGCAGGTGGGGGGGGGGGTAGCCCAGCGTGGGCAGGCTCTGGCCCAGGGGCCAAACAGCCCAAGCAGCTGGTGTCTCTTATGTGGGCGGGGCAGAGACTAGACTAACCAAGAACCTGCCCCCAAGACTACCATGACCAGAGACTGATGGCTGGCATGGTCTTCTGTCCCCTTTCTGCCTCAGCTGGAAAGGTTTAACAGTTCCAGACTTAATCTGGAGAACATGGCTGACTTGGAAAACTTAGTTCAAAGACGGAAAGAAAAGCGACTGAGACGCAGAGTCCCCCCCAAAAAACCTGAGCCCGTGGTTAAGGTGAGTGAGGTCAGAGCTCTGAGGGGACACACAAACCGAAGGCTCGAGTTCCAGAGGAAGGCTTGCCTTTGGGGGACTTGAGGAAGGATGGACACTGTAGGCCACAGCTGCACAGCCAGTGCCTGGCAAGCCACCTGAGATCCATTCCAGAGCCCCAGAGTAGTCTGCCAGGGCCGCCGTCGCAAAGTACTGCAGGCTGGGTGGCTTGGACAGCAGACATGCCTTGTCTCTCAGTCCTAGGGGCTGGAAGTCAGAGTGAGGAGCACAGTCTGTCTCTCTCCAGCTTCTGGTAGTTTGCTGGCATTCTTTGGCATTCCTTGGCTTCGGCATCACCCCATCTCTACCTTTGTGTTCACATGGCATGCTGCCTGCATGTGCCTGTGTCCAAATGTCCTTTTTATAAGGACACCAGACATACTGGAACAGGGCCCACTTTAACACAAGCCATACTGGACAAGGGCCGACCCTCCTCTGGCATGACCTCATCTTAACTAATTACAATGCAATGACTCTATTTCCAAATAAGGTCACGATTTGGGCTACTGGGGATGGAACTTCACACGAATCTTGGGGGGATTCAAGTCAGCCCACACCACACACGTACTTAATGCCTGTTCAGTCAGATCTTGTGGGGATGGGATTAAAAAACAAAACTATTTGTACGAGCCAATAGGGTGCTGCTTGGGAACCACTGGGCCAGATGTGAAGCTGTGTTGTCCCGGGGACCTGCGGTCTTGGGGGGTGATTTGGCCCTGTCCTTCAACTTACCCAGCTGTAGCCCCAGGCCCAGGTGGAGACTGTGGACCTGGAGATGTTCCTGAAGGCAGCTGCTGAGAACCAGGATGCCCTGATCGACAAGTTCCTGACAGACGGAGGGGACCCCAATGCCCATGACAAGGTAGCGCAGGTGGGATGAATCAGCTGGCAACAGACACAGCTGGCTAGGAAGTTGTGGGATATTCAGTCCCAAAGGCATGGGCCCAGGGCTGCCTCCAGGAGGGGAGGGAGAGGCTCTTCCCTCGTTGGGGAATGAGCAGCTCTGTTCTGGCAGGGGCTCTGGGGGTGGCTGCGCTCACTCTGCCTAACCTCCCGACTCCACCCCCAGCTCCACCGCACGGCCTTGCACTGGGCCTGCCTGAAGGGTCACAGCCAGCTGGTGAACAAGCTGCTGACGGCGGGCGCCACTGTGGACGCTCGGGACTTGGTGAGAACCAGGGGAGGCCCGTCCTCACGGCCAGCGCCCGCCTGGCATCCCAGCAGGTCAGAGTGCTTTGGTGCTTTCGTTTTGCAGTTGGATAGGACACCCACGTTCTGGGCCTGCCGTGGAGGACACCTGGACATCCTCAAACAACTGCTTAATCAGGGAGCCCGGGTCAATGCCCGGGACAAGGTGAGGGGTACACCGCTTCAGGTGGCCTGTTAGGAGATGCAGGGAGCCGGACTCAGTGGTTCAGCCTGTAATCCTGCGCCTTGGGAGGCTGAGGTGAGTGGATGGCCTGAGCCCGCAGGTTTGAGTCCTGCCTGGGCGACCTGGCGAGACCTCATCTCTACAATAAATAAAAAAAATCAGCCGGGCGTGGTAGCGCGCGCCTGTAGTTCCAGCTACTTGGAAGGCTGAGGCCGAAGGATCGCTGGAGCCCCAGCAAGTCGAGGCTGAGGTGGCCGGGAGTGGCCACTGCACTGCAGTCTGGGTGACAGAGTGAGGCTCCAACTCAAAAAAAAAAAGGAGATGCAGGGAGCAGGACACAGGAGTGGGTGCTGTTCAAGAAGATGTTTACTCCAGGCCTGACACTGGTCCCCACTTCTCTCAGATCTGGAGCACCCCCCTGCACGTGGCTGTGCGTACCGGGCACTCTGACTGCCTGGAGCACCTCATCGAGTGTGGTGCCAACATCAATGCACAGGATAAGGTAGGCGCTCAGTCTCTCCCCTGGGGTCTCTCCCCTGGGGCACCATGACAGAGGAGTCTAAGCCAGGACCGAGGTGCTGTCTGCTCAGCGACAGCAGCCCTGACATTCCTGTGTGGCAAGGGCAGAAGCGTGATGTCCCCTCTCAACAGGAAGGGGACACAGCCCTCCACGAGGCTGTGCGGCACGGCCACTACAAAGCCATGAAGCTGCTGCTGCTCTACGGGGCCAAGCTGGGAGTGCAGAACACGGTGAGTGAGCAGCAGGGCCGGGCATGCGCCCCAGCCCTGGGCGGGTGGGGCTCCGGGGAAGGAGGGAAGAACTGACCGGCCTCCTGTTCCCAGGCCTCCATGACCCCAGTGCAGCTGGCACGAGACTGGCAGCGTGGCATCCGGGAAGCCCTGCAGGCCCACGTGGCGCATCCCCGCACCCGGTGCTGACCACAGCGCCTGCGGGTCACTCGGCCACCACTCCATCCCATTCACCTCCCACGTGTCCGCATGCCCTCTGTGGCCCTAGCCATGCTCAGATTTCTCTCAGGGCTTTGCTTCCTGTGTCCCCCGAGGCAACCCCGTGAGCACTGAGGAGCAGCACCGAGCCCACCAGGGAGAGAGAGCGCAGGCCTCCTGGCTGCAAGGCCAAGAGGGCCGCATTCCCTGCGAGGACCGGTGCTGGGAGGGCTGAAGCAGAGGACTACAGGGAGCAGAAAGCAAGTGGGTCCAGACGAGGGCTGGGGGAGTGGTGGGAGCCGGGGGAGTGGACGGAGCAGAAAGGGAGCGGTCCCAAGCCCGAGCCACCCTGGGCCGGGCGCTGTACTTCCTTGGTGTCCCCCGTCCTTCCCCTAGGGAGACTTCACTCTCCATGAGGGCCAGTCTCCTGCGGGTGGCGATCCAGCCTGTGGCCAATGGCTGCCATCCAGGACAGACAAAAGACAAGCACAGCAAGCCACAGTGCGCAGCATTTCTACGGCTGGCTGATGCCCTCACAGGGGTTTCCCTGGAGACTCCATTCTTGTCAGAGGCAGTCCTGACGGCATCTGGAGTGGCTCTGGACACAGCGTTGGTCTTAAGGACTCTGGCGGTGGGTTCTGGCCACCTGGAGGGGGCTGCTCAACAGGATTGAGGCCCCACAACAGAAGCCCAGCACTCACCGGGTTGCCCCAGAAGCCCTAAGGCTGATGAGCTGGAGCTGATACTTCGTGCGGGAACCCTTGTGCCCACTGTTAGGTGGCTTCAGTCAGGTCTGCCCACTGCGCTGCTGTTGGCTGGCTGGTGGCTCTCCCTGCAGGGATGAAGTGCCCAGGTGCTGGGGACTGCTTGTGGCCCACTCAACTCTTGGGGCGGCGGCCCGCAACCCTAGCTCGCCTGAGGCGTGAACGTCCCCTGGCGCTGGAGCTTCAGCGCTTGCCTGGAACCTGCAGCTGCACCCAGCTGACGTGATCCCACCTCCGAGGCAGGCCACCGAAGAGTTGTGAACTCACCCATGGGGAGGGCACGGAGCAAGCCTCCTCCTGTCCCGCCCCGCCCCACCCCTTCTCCTGTCCCTCGTCCGCTAACTGGTGGCACAATGAGGACTCAACTAGACAGGGGCCCGAAGCCTCCCTCCTCTTTCCTCGTTCCTTGCTTCAAGTTTCACTGCTGTAGACCTGTGCTACTACTACTGGCAGGGCAGGCCCTTAGATGCCAGGATGTGAGTGTGAGAGAGCTCTGCCCTAAATGAGAACCACAGGCCCAGGGAAGCCCTCAAGAGGAAGGTAGCTTCCCTCACAAGGGCCCTGGGTTGCGTGAGGTTCCTGGCTGATCTCACTTTGCAACGGTTTAGTCTAACTTTGGGGGCCTTCTCAGGCCAGGAACAAGGCTGTTGTGACTATGTGAAAAAGCAGACAAGTGCTCCACACCAGGGGCCACATCCCTTTCACGGGCAGCTCCTGCCTGTGTGACAGAGCCAGTGTGCACCCAGAGGCGGGGGCCCTGGGTGAAACAGGCATTCAAGACCATGGAGAAGACAACTCCTCGTTTAGAGAATGAGGACACTTACGTGACAGACAAAACACCTTTTGATACGGATTAAAATCGGATGACTATCCATCACGGTCTCACTGTCTTTCTTCCTCAGCAGCAAGCTCAAGCCTCTCAACCACGCAGGCTCGACAAGATAGGCCACCAAGTGCAGTGGGTGGTATGTGGGGTCCTAGCACTAGGCAAGGCCTCTGCTGATTCACAGACAAGTTCAAGAAGCAGAGGTTCTGTCTCAACTGCTTATCAGAATCACTAGGGAAGGATTTAAAAGCCTAATGGCCAGGTGCAGTGGCTCATGCCTGTAATCCCAGCACTTTGGGAGGCAGAAACAAGGTTGCCTGAGTCCAGGGGTTTGAGACCAGCCTGGACAACATGGCAAGACCTTGTCTCTACAATGAATTTTAAAAAATTAGCTGCACATGGTAGCACAGACCTGTGGTTTCAGCTACTTGGAAGGCTGAGGTGAAAGGAGTGCCTGAGCCCAGCAGGTTGAGGCTGCGGTGACCATGAGTGTGCCATTGCACTCCTGCCTGGGCGACAGAGTCTCTTATTCAGAAAAAAACACACACACACACACACCAAAAACCCAAATGCCTAGACCAACTAAGTCAGAAACCCTGAGGACAGCACCCTGGTACTTGCACTATCATGCAGAGGACAAGCTTATCTAGGTAGGAAATTCCAGGAATCTACAACAAAACAAAGACACCCACCCAGAAAAAGGGAGTCTGGCAAGACCTTAGGTTACAAGATAAGCATACAAAAATGTATTTTTAACCTACTAGCAATGGCCATGTAGACCAAAAATTCAAAATATGTACTGTTTACAGTCACTTTAAAAAATGAAATAGGTTTAAATCTAACAAAACGTGATGACGTATGAAAATTACAGAACACTGATGAATGTAGTCAAAGATTTAGGTAAACAGAGAGACATATGTTCATGGATCATTAGATGCAGCACAGTAAAGATGTCAATTCTTCCCAGGTATATAGGCTTAACACAGTTCCTGTCAAAATCTCACCAGGATTTTTTATAGCTGCAAAAAAGGTTATTCTACAATTTATATGAAAACATATAGCTAAACCCATTTTGAAAAAGAACAAAATGAGAGGAGGAATCAAGTCTACCTGATCTGAAACTTATTGTATAGTTGCATTAACCAAGAGAGTGTGGTACTGGCAGAGGGACACATATATCAGTGGAACAAAGACAACAGCTCAGAAATAGGGCCATACAAATATGCCCGACTAAGCTGGGCTCAGTGGCTCAGCCTGTAAGCCCGCGCCTTTGGGAGGCTGAGGTGAGTGGATTGCCTGAGCCCGCGGGTTCGAGACCCGCCTGGGCAGCGAGACCTCATCTCTACAATAAATCAAAAAATCAGCCGGGCGTGGTAGCGCATGCCTGTAATTCCAGCTACCTGGAAGGCTGAGGCGGAAGGATCCCCGGAGCCCAGCAGGTCGAGGCTGCGGTGGCCGGGAGCGGCCACTGCACTCCAGTCTGGGCGACAGAGTGAGACTCCAACTCAACAAGAAAAAAAACAAAACAAATATGCCCGAATGACTGGACAAAAGAGCAAAAGCAATTCAGTGGAGGAAAGAGAGCAACTGGACATACATTGGCTAAAAACAAAAAACAAACAGTGATTACCTTTACCTACATCTTATACAGTATACAAAAAAATTAGCTCAAACTGGAAAGACAAAACAACTTTTGGGGTCTAAGACCAGGGAGAGTTCTTAAATGTGACACTAAAAGCACAGACTATAAAAGAAACACTGGTAAAGTAGAGGCACAGCAGCCTTCATCAAAACTGAAAACCTGTTGGTAAGACCATGTTGAGGGTGAAAATACATGCTACAAACTGGGAGAAAACATTTGCAAGTCAAAAACCAAACATAGGACTCTCAAATAAAATAAAGAGCTCTCAAAGCACAACAGTAAGAAAGCAATCCAATCAGAAAATGGGTGAGAGATGTGGACAGACACTGCACTGAAAACACAAGAAAGGGACATCACTGGCCATCAGGGACATGCAAATGAAAACCACCATCAGGTGTCACTATACACCTATCAGAATGGCTCAAGTGAAAAACAGTGGCACCACCAAATGCTGGCAAGGATTCAGAGATGCCAGATCAGCCTATATTGCTGGTGAGAACGCAAAATTGTACAGCCACCCTGGAAAAGTTTGGAGTTTTCTTTAAAAACCGAAATATGGGTTGCTGGCAAATCTCAGCATTTTGGGTGGCTGAGGCAGGATTGCTTGAGCCCAGGAATTTGAGACCACCCGGGACAACATAGCGAAACCTCATCTCTACCAAAAAAATCAAAAGAATTAGCTGGAGGTGGTCCTGCCCGACTGTCCTTCCAGCTACTTGGGAGGCTGAGAGGGAAAGATTGCCTATGCCCAGAAGGTTGAGGCTGCAGTGAACCATGATCGTACCTCTGCACTCCAGCCTAGTTGACAGAGATCCTGACTCAAAAAAAAAAAAGCAAACATGCAATGACCATATGCAATTGTACTCCTGGCATTTATTCCAAAAATAACTAATGTTTACACAGAAACCTGTACATGAATGTTCAGAGCAGCTTTATTTGAAACAGCCAAACCTTGGACACAACCCAAACGTCCTTCCAACAGGACAGTGAGTATCATGGACTACTCCTCAGCAATACTGTGATTGCTGGATGAACTTCCAGAGAATTACACTGAGTGGAAATGCCAATCCCAAATGATTACATACTATATAATTTCATTTATACATTTTTGAAATGACAAAATAAGAGACGAACAGATGAGTAGTTGCCAGGGGCTGGGGAAAGGGCAGGTGTGACTCTAAAGGGTAGTCTGAGGGAGATCCTGGTGGTGGCAGGACAGCCTGCATCTTGATTGCGGTGGTGGCTACACAAACGTATCCATGATCAAATGATGCAGAACTATGCCCCCACATTGCACTGGTGTCAAAGTCTTAGTTCTGACACTGTATTATAATTATGTGAGATACAACTATTGAGGGAAACTGGACAAAGGGTGCACGGGGTCTCTATTTTTGCAACTTCCTATAAATCTGTAAATACTTCAAAATAGAAAGTTAGGAAAAAAAGAAAGCCATTGCTCTAAGTACAACATGGTATCCTGGGTTGGATCCCACAACAGAAAAGGGATATTACTGGAAAAAATGGCAAAACCCAAACAAAGTTAATAGTATTGTTGCACCAATGTTAACTTTTAAATTTAGATAAATGCACCAAGGATATACAGGACGTTAATGTTATGGGAAGCTGAATGAAGGGTATATGAATCTCTTCTGCGAATCTAAAAATATTTCAAAAATAAAACCCTGATGTCCAGAATGATTAAATCACAAGCCCAGGGAGTGGGCCCAGTATTCTATATTGCTAGGTGATTCAATGTGCAGCTAATGTTAAGAATCACTGTTCTGGAAAGAGAGATTTTAAAATATGTTTACCACCAACATCTGCTCTCAGAGCATATTCCTTGAGAACAACTTCTAAGCAAGCTTACCACATTCTTTTGGTATTCAGTCCCATTTATAAGGGCCCAAATTCCAAAAAGTTCCAGAAATCCTCCGGTCTCCCTACCCAACATATGACCCTATGTCCCATGATGCCCGTTTTCACATAGCTGGAGATACTCTGGAAGGAAAATATAGGTAAATTAGAAGAAAAAGCAAATGCTTTCTTGTTCCCCCTTCTGTGAAACTCCTTTGCTAGGAACAGAAAAAAAGCAAAAGACTTGAAATGTTTTAGAGATACAAGAAAAACTGACTTCTTTTTGTTCTTGAAGGAAGCTACGGAGGATCGCCCTGGTTCATCAACACCCCTTCCCTCCCGCACTTGCTTTCTGATGTCACAGTCATGTGACACCTCCATGAGGCCTAGGAAGGCATGAAACACACAGTAGGTGGCCACTCCTCCTGGGATCACACAGTGAAGAAAGGACTTGATACAGCACAAAGAACCCTTCCTTCCAGGTGTGATTCCCACTGGAACACGGAAACTGGCAACAGTTCTAGTGGCAACTCAGCATGGCAGGCCAAGGAGAAGCAAAAGAGGCCCCCTCTGCACCACTGGGCCAATCCATTCGCTCACTCACTCACGGCCCTGGAGAGGGTCAGGAAAGCACCCTCCACAGGAGGGAGCAGGGCCTACTGGAAGGATCAGGGTGTAGGTAACCGTGCTTCTGGCTTGGCACTGGGAAAGGCTGGGGCAAGGGCTCTGAGACATGGCGCTGTAAGGGTAGCCAGATAGCACACCATGGCGAGGCTGTGGACTGGAACCTCTAGCCAAAACCGGAGCTCTCCGTTTGCTCGAGAAGTGCTGCCAGCAGCAGAAGGTTGGCAAATTAAAAGCGAAGAGAGTACAGGTCATGGCCACACAAAGGCAGGAATTGTGCACTCACAATGGTGGCTTGGCCTGGAGAGGTATAAATACACCACACTGTCACAGTCCCAGCGGAGAAGGAAAAAGGCTGGGCCCTGGGGACCAGAGATGACGACATTCCTTTCGTTCCTTGGAGGAACTGTGCCCTGCTGACCCCACCTCCTAAAGGGGGGCAGGGTCCGAAGGCTCCTGGCACTGATGTCTGGTTCTGAGGCCGCCCAGGACCCACCGCTACAAGGGCCATCTAAAACGTGGCCTGGAAGGGGTGGGGCAGCTGGCACAAAGCTTCTGCTCAGCTCACTCAGTGCCCCGCATGCTTGTCCATTCCCCATGTCTGGGGCTGCCTGGCAAACAGTTAAACTCCTGGGTTCCGCCCGGGGCTCTCCTCCACGGGGATGCCAGGCCTGCTGTGGTTGGACCCTAGGGGAGAGAGGGAAGGAGAATTAACATCAAAGCTAAGAGAGGGAGCAGGTCCTAGCCACACCAAACGCTCAGTCTGAGGCAGGAAGGGCAGTGTGAGGCAGGAAGGGCAGAGTGGCCTCGGGATGCCTGAGGAGGTGCCAAGGCAGAGCTGGGAGTGTCAGTCAGGAAGCAGTCACAAGAGAAGACCACTGAGGGCAGATGCCATCCCAGAGAGATGGGAAAACAGGGGCTGTGAATGTCTGACCTTGAGGGCTCAGGCCATTATACTGGGCAAGAGGAACCTGCCCAGGATAATAGAGCGCCCTGTGCTGGAAGGAAGTTTTATTTTCCATGGCTGAGGTGTTTCATGATCTCTCCTGTCTTCCAGAAAGATCCAAGGTCGTGCCCACGCCCCCCCGTGGAGAAATGCCTCCCAGACTGGGAGCTGCCTGCACTCTCTTCCCGCAGTAAAGGGCTGGGAATGGAAAGCAAAGAGAAAGGGAAGGGGAAGATATTTACCTTGGGTGTTCTCTTAAAACAAAAAATGCTCACTAGTCCACAGTCATTTATCAACTGCAGTTTCCAAATGTGCCAAAGAGGGAAAGGTCTACTGGGAAGGCTAGAGAGAGCAAAGAGAAAGGAGAGAAGCAATTGAGCTGACGTGGTAGCACATGAGGGCCAGCTCCCAGGGAAGGAGTGCGAGGCTGTGCCAGGCTGCTCAGACCCGCGGCCTGCTGCTCAGGAGGGCAGAGGGAGGCCAGGAGGGATGACCAAAGGCCGACTTTCCCTCAGAAACACAGTTGTGTGAAGGATGGAGAGGACTTGCACAGAACTCAAAATGGTAGGCCAGGAATCAGAAAGCATGTCCTGTGAAGGGCCAGTACTTCTACGTTTTGGATCATATGGTCTCTGTCACAACCACTCAACTCCACCATGTAACTCTAAGGCAGCCATCTAAGATCCATAAACAGGTGGGCGAGTTCCAACCAAACTCTATTTACAAAACAGGCAGCAGGCTGGGCTCGGTGGTTCAACCTGTAATCTCAACACTTTGGGAGGCTGAGGCGAGAGGATTGCCTAAGACCGCGGGTTCGAGACCAGCCTGGGCAACTTGGCGAGACCTCATCTCTACAATAAATCAAAAAATTAGCTGCGTGCGATACCATGCGCCTATAGTTCCAGCTACTTGGAAGGTTGAAGCAGAAGGATCGCTGGAGCCCAGCAGGTCAATGCTGGAGTGGCTGTGAGTGTGCCATGGCACTCCAGCCTGGGTGACGGAGTGAGATTCCAACTCAAAAAATAAAAATAAAAATAAAAGCCGGGCTCGGTGGCTCAGCCTGTAATCCCACGCCTTTGGGAGGCTGAGGTGAGTGGATTGCCTGAGCCCGCGGGTTCGAGACCCGCCTGGGCAGGCGAGACCTCATCTCTACAATAAATCAAAAAA